>NW_005842533.1:765979-787740 GCF_000455745.1 Alligator sinensis
CCGTAACGATGGTGAAGACAGGATAACAAACCAGAACTGAAGAGATTTGCTGGGCTGCCAATGAAATGCAGCACGCGAAACCTAGCTGTGCAGGTATTTTCAGAAGTGTCCTCTGCACAGACCTGACCCGTGTGGGTTCATCTCATGGTAAGTGCTTGGCACTTCTTGAAAACGGGCTTCTCAGCGGTCTCAAACAGAGAGCCGAGAGCTGAAGCACCACGTAGTTTTAGCTTGGACATGTCCCACAAGGACAAAGCAGCATTTCTTTCTATATAAGAAAAAAACCCACCCAAAACCAGAACGCCTCCCACCCCCCCAGCACTATAGCAGGAAGAAGTCACTCTCTACAATGTTCACATACTGTAGAGTGGAACAAAGCCACAAGTGCACTTCACCTTCAAACCCAGCATGACTGGCTGGGGAGTATCTTTGCAGACTTTGCCCATGACCCTAGTACCCTTAACGGGACACCGCTCTTGCTGATAGGGGCCTAGCTAGGTTATTCTGGGCATCCTTTGAATAGAAGTTGCCAGGTTCTCTCAATTTATTTTGAGGTGAAGTTCATTTGATACAGGCAGTCACAGGAGCCAACTCGCTGTAGGTCAAGGGTGGTCAAAGATCTGGAGCCCTAGGGACAAAAAAGCCACCCTTCCCATTTCATATTTTGCCCTCTCAACAGCCGCTTGATCTGTAATGCAAGTCAAGTGTGGAACTGTGAAAGTCAAGCAAGGGGCCTTGCAAGAAACTACTGCTTGAAACCCCTTCAGTTTGCAACGCCTTGTCTGAGCCCTGGTTATCACATGGACCCCGGGGTTTTCATAAGTAGTAGTTGCATCAGAGGAGCAGATCCAGATGAATCAGTGCTATATTTTTTTCCCTGTGCTCCTCTTCTCCACAATTATGATGCATGTCTTTGGCAACTACAGAAACTGTTTGTGTGGAGTAGTGCTAGAAAAAATATGGAAAGAAATCCTTAACATGAGGAGTTTTAATTCCTCCTGCCTCCCCAAACCACTCATACTCTGCTTGGGTCTTCTCTTCCAACCTCCATCTGCATCCATTTTCTTGAGGAAAAAAGGAAGCCGACATCAAGAGCTGGGAAAAGCCGGCGTCTAAGTGACTCAATGGCGCTGCAACCTCAACCAAGCAGCAACCTGGTTCGAGGTAAACAGAAGCAGAAAAGAGAGAGCGGAGGAAGGAAAAGGAGGAGGATCCCAGCTTGCAGCCTACTCTCCCCTGTGACAAGACCTGCAACTTCTGTCGATGGATCTGTGGCTCCTCAAGACCCATCAATGAGCTGTGGTAGAGATCGTCCTTGAATCGAGGGATTGCCAACAAGACAATGAGATGAGACTTTGTATCTGAACCTGCAGCCAATCCCTTTCTCCCCTCCTCCTGTTCCCGTTTTGCTGGGTGGTTCTCCTCTCTTGCACACGCTGTGCTCTCCTGATCCACGGCACATGCTGCTCCATCCCCTGGCCGCCGCCCTCCTGGCTATTTGCTCTCAGCAGCGGCTGTCACCTCGAGGATCCAATTCTTCATCACTCCTCGCTCCACTCTCCCAAGTCCCTGCTTTTTGCCTGCCTCCCGGCTCCTTTGCACAACGAACAGAAACAATTAAGATGCTAATGTGTGATGAGCTGGCTCTTAGCAGACCACCCCAGGTAGGCCAGTTTGAAAAGAGAACACTTCAGGGACAGAAGCAGATCTTGCCCTCATTCGGAAGAAAAGATGGGATCTTACTCAGACTCATTAAAATTTAATCTCAAATTTGTTCAAAAAGCAGCTCATCCTAACCACACAAGTTAAACCAGGCTTCCCAGCGTGACCTGACCTAATAATCATCTGAAAGCAACTCACTGCTAAGCATTCACCAGGATTTTATCTTATCTTAACTAGCAAGATAGCACGGAGGCCTTTATACTGCATGTGGATTTTCTAAACTGTTTCAAGCCACGCATACAAGCCAATAAGGCTTGGGTCTCTGCAGCAGGGATACTGGATACCACGCTGGTCTCATTTTACCATCTGTAACTTGTTACTAGGTGCAAGAGAGATAAGAGGATGGGGATAAGAGAGCAAGAAAGCACAGAGCAGGAGACCGTCTGACATTACAGGGTGAAAGAACAGCCATCGAAGACTGGCATAAACAGAAGATCCCACCGTTCAATTAACAGATTTCAGAAGTCAAGAGCCTACCCCAAGCCCCAGCACAGAGCGAAAACTCCCACACCACGGCTAACAATGCAAAAGAGATGGATGCAGAGACATCTTTATGAAAGGAGGAAGCCTTTCCCTGAACATGTTCAGAGACCAAAAAAACAGTAAGCTAATTTAACAGTGGGGAATGCAATGGCTCCAGAGATTGGCAAAGCGTAGCTGTGAGGTGGTACGTGCAGACTGCTGTCGACTGCTTCCAACCAAAAATCATTACCATCTAGGGCAGGGGTTGGCAACTCCTGTCACGTGTGCCAGAGTGTGGCATATGAACCCATTTTGCTCAGCATGCCACAGCTGGCCCAGGCCCCTGCCGCTGGCCATGGAGCCAGGTCTGCTTGCAGCGGGTGGCAGGGAGGCTGCAAGCAGCTGCACTGGGGTCTGGAGAGCCCTGGCCCACCTCGTTGCTGATGGCAGATTCATGTACACCTCAGGGCAGATGACGGGGAAGGGGCTGGGGCTGCGCTGCCACGACAAGGATCAGTCCCCTTGCAGCTCCCCTGCCATCTGCCCCTGGCACGCCAACATCTTCCAAATTGAGGTTGCGGAGGTTTTTGACACACTGCCCAAAAACATTTCCAACCTGAGCTAGGGTAATTCTGCACCTTATAGGAAACAAACTGGCAGCTTAGTCCAGCTTACATCGCCTCTGCCACCCCAAATGGCTTTTTAACAATCCTAACTACTGCAACAAAGCCTAAATGGGACACCGACAGCTCCTCAGTCCATCCCGCCCCACCCCACCCAAACCTCCTGGACTTTCCTATATGGTACAGTTTCACCAGTGCAACTTTTACAACCGTGTTGGTAAATGATTACAGTCATGCTGGGAAAACTAGCACCCCCATGCGCACACTTATTTATCTTAGCTTAACGTTTCCACTCATTTAGCCATGAGACTATCTGCATGGGGATGTACCAGGACCGCAAGTACTATACCTGTACAGTCACATACTTTCCTGCGTAGATAAGGCCTAAGGGAGTGGTGAGGAGCAGGGAAGGGGAAAGGTCTCCGATCCATTCAGTACCCCAGGGGTAATGCTTATAGGTCACTCAGAACAGCATGGGAGAAAATCTGCTCTATGGATGAAGAGAGGATTAAGAAGCGGTAGTATATTATTTATAAAAGCAAAGGAATTGGCAGTTGCCAAGGCCAACAATGAAAAAGATAAATTAACAGCTGAGGCTTTTACATTAGACCCACCACAAAGCTTAAGGGAAAAAAAGGAAAGGATCTGACATTTGTACTTGAAACTACTTATTACGACAGAAAGAATCACATGAGGCGTGTGCAGTGGCGCACCATGTAATTATCAGAACACAAAAGCGAGCTGGGAGATGGTTTGCCAAGAGTGGAAAGGTGAGGGTGCTAGCCAACGCCATGACGGTCCAGCTAACTTCCTGCGTGCGTCAGTCAGCGAGACGGATTTACGGCAGTCAGTCCTGAAAAGGATGGGGAAAATTCATTTTCAAAGGACGAGAAATACCATCTTCGTAGATCTCAAGTTTGGAGAGAGGAAAAAATACTGTCTTCCCTGATGAGAAGGAGTTCATGTTTTATTTGTATGAAACACGACGTCTACACAAACTCCCTAACATTTTCACAGGGCAGAGGAATCAACTCAACAGTTCTTCGGAAAAAACCCCCTGTCCCTGCAAAACTACCACCATCGCTCCTGTTGTTTATGGCACTTACAAAATCATTGGCTCTGAAAGGGAACCCAGAAAGTTTGGGGCTTGAGTTTCTCAGGATCTCTGGGAGGTGTGCATGAATGAGAAATACTACAGCCCTAATGAGATTTCTGAACAGTAGCCACACCCTGTCCTACACTACCAAAATCTTGTTTGCAAGATTTCACAGAATCACAGAAAATGAGGGTGGGAAGGGACATCAGGAGGTCACATCTAGTCCAACCCCTGCTCAAAGCAGGACCAGCCGCACCTACATGATCCCAGCCAAGGATTTGTCTACCTGGGTCTTAAAAACTTCCAAGGATGGAGAGTCCACCACCTCTGGGTAACCTGTTCCAGTGTTTCACCACCCTCCTAGTGAAAAAATCCTTCCTAATATCCAACCTCAACTTCCCTTGCTGCAGCTTGAGCCCATTGCTCCTCGTTGTGTCATCTGCCATCACTGAGACCAGTCCAGCTCCATCCTCTTTGCAGCCCCCCTGCAGGGAGTTGAAGGCTGCTATCAAATCCTGTCTCAGTCTTCTCCTCTCCAGACTAAATAAGGAGCATGCTGCCTCTCCCTGCAGCACGCTAGGGTGCCACGAGATCCTTTTAAGGGTGACAAGGGATATATGCAAAATTAGTATGGTTAGGGGTGCAAACACCTATGTGTGATTTCCAAGATAAACCAGAGATTTCAATTAGGAATCCAGAGTGTCAAAAGCATTTTGCCATGTTGTGGGCTTTCTGAGGTCTTTGCAACAGAATTGCTCTAGTTTTTTGACTATGGAAAAATACAAGTGAAAGCTCTCAGCTGGCATTTTCTGAGGGGGCCTGAGTCTAAAAAGGCTGAAGAAATACACTGCATTAGATTAGAAGTGCTCAACCTCCAGCCCACAAAGCCCTGTCAGAGGGCCCATGGTCCAGAAATCTGGCAGCAGGGAAATGTCAATTAATACTGCAATTGCTCCCTGCCAGCAAATTTCAGGAACTGTGGGGAGCCCTGCAGCCTGGATAATGTGGCCCTGCGCACTAGATCAGGCCAGCATATGGGGTTGGGTTGGAGCATAGCTGCATCCAGGCATGTGGGGTTGGGGGGTTGTACTGGATCATACTCACAGACTGATCCCACATGCCCCCCACCACGCCTGCAAACTGACTCCACACCACACAGCCGAAAAGCTGGGTGATTGTTTCCCTGTCAGTCAGGGCTGCTCCAACTCTGCTCAATGTGCTGTGGTCCCGGGTGCACTTTCAAATGGCATGTAACAAGTGCCAGAGTTTATTGCTTCACATTAATTGCACGTATGCACCCATTGTTGTTCAGCATCATCTACTGCTTGCTCCCTAATGAACTCCGCAATAAGCTACAAGGAATGAATTAAGGCTAGGGAGAGAAATTACACCAAAACAGGTACAAGTGATCAGCAGGGATCCAGATTTTCCGTTTCCCATGGAAAAACAGAGAAAACCACAGATTTCCCATTTTTATCAGAGAAAACATGGATTTTCCTTTTTAGAAGAGAAACCCACGGATTTCCCCCTTTTGCAAAGAGCTCTGCAGGCTGGCAGAGTTCCAGCCTGCAAGAGCTGTTTGCAAAAGGGGCAGGAAAGCCCAAACCCTGCCCCAAGGGGAAGAGAGAGGGGGAAAGGCAGGGCCCAACACTCGCACTTACTGGAGTTTGCTTTAGGCTCACTCTTCTTGCTGGAGCTAAGTGGGACTTGGGGGTTGCAGGGCAGGGCTGGGCGGGAAGCTGACCAGGGGCAGAGGGAGTAGGAAGGTTTGCTGCCGGCTGGGCACTCTGGAGGGGAGGGGTTTTGCAGCCTCCCTGCTCCCAGCTGGAGTGCTCAGCCGGCTGCAAACCCCCGCCACTCCTGGCCAGCTGCAAACCCTTCCTCCCGGCAGGAGTGACCGCCGGGGAGTGCCCAAGCTGGCTGGGGGCTGAGGGAGAGGGGAGGTGGCTGGGAGGGAGGGTTTGCAGTTGGCCAGGCACTCTGGCCGGGAGCGGGGACACTGCAAACCCCCACTCTCCCGGCTGGAGTGCCCGGCCGGCTGCAAACCCTGGCTTGCAAACACTGCGCTCCCCGCCCTGCTGCCCTCTCCCAGGCCCCCCGGAGCGCAGCGTGTGCAACTGGCACAGTAGGGCACAGCAGACAACTCTTGTGTGTGGCCCTACTGCTACAAGCTCTGTGCTGCCCTAGCCAAGCTTCCTCTGTGTGCACGGGGGCAGAGCACACCCACCCTGCCTCCACCCCCCACACAGATCTGGGGGGCGCAGGTCCCCCCTGCCCCCTGTGAATGCATGCTGCCACTGGGAACCGGCCCAGCCCAAGCCTGCAGCATGCAGCAGCAGGCGGGGAGCTGGCTCGTGCTCCTGCTGTAGCAGTCGCTGGCTTCTGCTGGTGGCAGGGGGCTGCGGACCTGGGTCCCTGGCCCCAGAGCCCTGGCAGCTGGGTCTCCCTCTGGCAGGGCTGGGGGGCAGGGGCACAAGCTGGGCTCGAAGGGTGGTGGAGGGGGAGACAGTGGGGGACACCAGTGTGGCTGTGGGGGCATTTAATCTTAACCACATATTTTGGTATTTTTATTAGAGAATTTGTGATTTTTTTATCACGGAAAACCAGGATCCTTGGTGATCAGAAACTGGTTCAAATCTGTAACCAACAGAAGCTGAGTGCACATAAACCACTTTCAAAATGGCTGAAACTGGTTTAAGATAAAAACTTGGACAGATGCAGTAGGGAGATGTGCTCTAGCGCCCTCCGGCTTCTGGCGTGGACCACAGCATGCACGTGGCTGCATTTCCAGAAGCAAAAGTGAATGTCTGTTTACTTGCTTATTGGTTCAATCTATGCAGCTTAGACTAACCTGCGAAGATTGATTCGATTCAGCCTCGGGCTTTTTGACTGTCTGCACTTAGCCTTAAAGACACTTTCTCCTAAGCTAGAATTTGCTCTCTCTTCCTTACATACATCCACTCGGGGTCCATTATTATTTGGTACTGTCAGGGGGCATATAACACAGAAGAAAGAGTTCTTTTTTCTCTCCACAGGGCACCAAACAAGCACTTCTGTGCGTGCCGAGCGTTCTCCAAAGCTATCGATTGGCTTCTGATCCAAAAGCAAGAAAGTAAACAAACCAGAGAGTTACATTTTGCCTGGCTTTGGGTAAATATTCTCTGGAAAGTGGCCACTAAGCTAGTTCTGCAGAGCTCTGCCCAGCCCTGGAAGCTGATCCAAAAAGAATATATTCATTTTCCAAGTCTCAAAGCCAAACTTCCTCCTCCTCAGCAGCTGTGGCTGGTCAGAGAACAGCTTTTTGGCTTCGCATTATGGCCAGAAAAGCAATTTATTACTTATCCTCGTAATTTCGGACCAACAGGTAGGCAAAGTCGGCAGGGACAGTAACACTGTAAAGAAAATGTAACTGTTGCCTACCTCATCTCCTTTGTCTACTAATCTGTCTCTAATTGCCTAAAGCAAAAGGCCTCTCCACCCCTCCCAGGAGAGCCCGTTCCAGAGTCCAGCAGCTCTCATTGCTGGGAGGCTATTCAACCACACACAGCCCAGCTCTCCCAGCTCTTTTCTTTATTTCTGCCTATTACCTCCTGCTGGGCCCTTCAGGCACACTTAATTCTTTGCAAACAAATCCCCTCCCTCCTTGGCATTTACATCTTCGTTATATCTCCCTTTAGTCACCACTGAACCCCTGAATCTAGCCATCCAGCCAATGTGCACGTTTAATCCGCTCCCTTGTAAATCAATCCCTGCTGCTCCCTCATAGTTTGTTTTTCTTTCTTGAACTTCCTCTAGATTTGTATGGATTTTTCTGGTGCTAAAATGGCCATGATTTAACGTGATATTCCACAAAAGCCCTCAGAGCCATGCGGAGGGATGACTATCTCCCTACACTGACACAAGTCTGGGTACTCTCGACCCTACACGGACACAAGACTGGGCACTATCTATCTACTGGGTCACTGATTTCTATGCCCTGCTATGGTGGGCAGCTGGGTCATATCCTGAGCAAACTCTACCTTAAAAACTAGTCAGGTTTCTTCCTGATGTTTCTGTGCAATATATTTTTCTGTTTCCTTCCTGAAGCCTTTAGACATTTAACACTGGGAATTAAATAGCCCCAATCCAAAGTTTAGCATCTACTTCTAGTTCTACCACCATCTTCAGGATGGTGATCATTTTGCGTCATCAGACCTGGCGTGTTAACAGCATTAAAATGACGAGCGCTGGTTGCATGGCTGCAATAAGGCCGCAGAAGCGTGATGTGAAACCACTCTAGTGCTGCCAGCCCCCAGATGTTGGTGTCAGGATTTTGGTTGCTAAGTGACATGATGCTACACGAGCTTCCCCCAGAACCCGCTGAAGCTGTGCACGTTATCAGTCAATCAGAGCCTTTTCTGAAAAATTGGCTTCAAAATGACGCTGCAGCCAGCTGCCCCATACAACTCCAGGTAGTTTATGTAGCTTAGAAGAGACACGGATCGCATCCCGGATTCGATCAGATTGAAAGACAACGCATACAAGCAGAGTCTCTGTTTTCTTTCCCAACTATTAATCTCATTAAAACAAAGATGCTAAACACTGCACATTTGTCAGATTTATATTTTAATTTTTTTTTAACTTAAAAAAATGCAAAACAGGCTTTTAATGAAGAGGTAAGCCCTCTGGAACAGAAGCAGATGTCTGACTGCAAGCCATCCGCTTTCCAGCACCAATGGTTAGGGTTGCCAACTCTGACTGAAGCTATTCCAAGGATTTTTTTACCCCCCCAACATGATGTAATGTCATTAATTGAATTTATTTTCTTAAAGTATCCTCTTAAAATCTCCTGGATTGCTTTCAATAGTCACAGGGAGATTGATACGTATTCCGGTAGACTCCCGGCCAATCTGGGAGGGTTTTTAACTCTACCAATGGTGCATCGGGTGTTTGCACCTCAGGCAGGGAATTCCTATCTTTGTTGATGAGTCTTCGTGACTGGTCACACAAGTGAGGACATCTGGTGCCTTAAGTCCAGGGCTCTCTGACTGGCAGCCCATGGACCCCATGCAGCCCATGAAGGGTTAATCTGCAGCCCCCAAGCTCTGCCCAGCCACCACTCCCCACCATCAGGCTGATAGTGCAGCAGGGGAGCCTGCAGCCAGGGAACAGGGTGAGCCCAGGGGCCCGTGGCTCACTTAGAAGTTGAACAGCTCTGCCTTGGGCTACAATTCTGCAAAGGCTTAAGCCCATCCTTCATTATATACATTGCCAGTCATCAACAGGGCTGCTTGCAGTGCACTCAATTGTGCACTAAGCCTCTGCAAGACTGGACCCTTGTTGTCCAACTGCACGAGATGGTCAGGAGCTATCGTAGTATTTGCTCAAATCCAAGACAAGGTTTTCCACCACCACCATGGGAGTTGGAGCTCCAGCCACCCCTGCCCTTGCCGCCTGGCCAGGGACAGGGTGGCTCAAGGTAGCATGCATGGTGGGGGGAGCACAGGGGAGACTGCACCATGCAGAGGAGCTGCTCCGGCCCCAGGTCCGGCTATGAGTTTGGGGCCAGAGCTGCCACGTTTCCTGCTCCAAGCCTAGAGATATCAATGCCACTGCCTAGTTGGGGCCAGGGCCAGAGCCACCATGTGTTTGTTCCAAGTCCTGGGCCAGCGCTACAGGCAGAGCCACTTTATATAGTAGGCAGCAGTGTGGTTGGGGCAAACACTGGGGTAGACGAGTGCCGGAGGCAGGCACAAGGGGGAATTGATGACCCTCCATTCTAGACATGGACAATTAGAACAAGTATATCATTTTCCATGCACAGAATCTAATTATGGAGGGGGGGGGGGCATCTTAATTTAAAGTGACCTTGGATTCAGGTAAACACAGAATTGTTCCCACAAGTAGATTAAAACCGTTGTTGACAAAAGCTAACCTCAGCTAAAAACCAAAATGTCAGAGAGTGCGCCCATCAAGTAGCATATAGGAACAGGGACTCTTCTGAGAAGAGAACAAACAACCTGGTTTGATCTTGTTGGAAGGAAAGCTGAATCTGACTGTCTTTGTCAAATATTAGTCACTGCCCATTTTCATTGCTTTTATATTTCTGCTCACAAGGGTCACCATCTCGATACAAAGCCTGAAAGACTATGGCATTAAGTGCAACGTGATCAGTCAGCTTCCAGTTAAAACACATATGTGCCCCATTGAAATCTGGCCCACTGCAAAAGCAAGAAAGCAGCTGTGCAGAAATGAACATTTAAAAACCAATCCATCTTTCCCAACCTATTTAGTGTCTGTCTTCACATGAATTGCTGCTTTTTCTCAAGCACTTTTAATTATGAAAACTAAAGGAAATGCAGCAGAGCAATGTGAAAACGCACTGCTTTGTTCCCAGACAAAGAAAACAAAGAGCAGGGACAGAGACAAAATGCTTATTAAAAGTCATGAGATAAAAAGATCCCGTTGTCACCGTACTACAGCCAGTGTCAACTGCATGGTGAATGGTGCTTTCCTCTAGCCCAGTCTTTTCAGTTTTCTCACTGGGTAAAGTCAATTTGTGCAAGCATCATAATTATAACAACTGCCCTTAAAAGGAATAAAAGGGCATGGTGGGGGGGAGGATTGAGCATCTAGAAGAATCAGCTTTTAGACAAAAATTATGCAAGTCAGTGACTGTGGGAACAATTCTCACCATAGTAATTATTTTGTGCAACCTGAATATAATTTAAATATACAGCTTTATAAAATATGTGGTGAAGATGCAACAAGAATGCTAAATATTAGCACAGGCCCCAAGCTTACACTGCCTTTAAAAAGGGCTATTGTAACATTAACAGAAAAAAGCAGTGGAATTTTTTTTCTTTAAAACTTTACAGCTCCAAACCCAACAGCCTTGTGTCAGTGCAGAGCTGTGGCAAACAGTGGAGGTTCAATGGGAACAGTGAACAGGTGCAGAGACCATTAGGTTTTTGTTTTTAAAGCTTGTTGTGAGGATTAGTGTTTGGGCAGATAAAGGGCTGAGTGAGGAGGAAGGATCATCTTATAATTAAGGTCTCGGGGTCATAAAATGAAGCTAGAAGACTTCAGATGTATTTGCTGGCGTGCACAGACTTCCTGCTTGACCACGGGCAAGTTTAACATCTCCGTGCTTCACAGTTTGGTACTCTGGAAAAACAGGCACAGCTGCTACCGTGTGATTGGGAAGCAGACTCATTCAAAAAGTCAATGAGCGTGCTCTAGTCTAGAGCAGACACGAATGCGGAAGACCTTATAGTAACCTCAAAGTTTCAGTACAACAGATAAGGACAACTTTATTTAAACACTTTCAGCTTTATACATAAACCGAAATCATGTTATTTGGGTAGTAGAGAAAATAGGAAATGCTAGCTGTTGATAGTTTAACAACACTTAATTCCTTCTTTTCTTCCCATGTCACCCTCAGTGTATCCTTTCCTCATCTATTTATTTCTTCTGAGTTTCACCCTGTGCTTCCTCAAAGCTGGTTTGTTTGGTTCAAAAAGTCTTTCTTCCAAATGCAAAGAGCTCCTTCTGAAACAAAAAGTCTGCAAGGAGTTCAAGAAATGAGGGTCTTCAGATGTGCCTGCTTTTATTCCAGAATAAGACACATGGAGGCATAGGTAGCTCACTTGAAATTTTACTTGGGATTAAAGGTAGAAGATAAGTTTGATGAAATAATTTCCATTTGTAAAATGTGAAATGTTTTTAAGTACAACACCACGAAAACTGGAACAGGATGACAAATGGCTCCATTTCTGGGATTGTTATTTTATGGTCCACATTTTCATGGAGAATTTGTTGAAACGTTGACGGTTTTTGATCTGCTCAATAGTTAGTTCATCAAAAAGTCAACGTGAGGAGTTTGGTATTTGAACCATCTCTAATGAAAGTGCAAAGTACTCTCAGTATAGAGCTCTGCTCCAGAGGGTATAGGTACAGACAGAAGTAACAACTGGATCCCCATCAATAATACTGATAAGCTGCTATGACACAACTATTACATCTGCCAGACTCTGCAGTGACGGTCATGCCACACACCTGTTGCAATGTCAACTATGTTGTTGAAGTTTTGGACGAGCATAGCAGCTGATGTGCCCTAAACTGCACCTTACCATCCTTTTTGAAGTGGCCAAAAGAAGCAATTGTCCATTACCTAAACGTGCTATTAAAACTGGTTTTAAGCTGTTCCCAAACATTTTCCATTTTCAATAACTTTTTGGCACAGGGAAGGTGGGAAAGGGCTACTGTCAGGATAAGCACGATACTTTTGTCAGATGAAGTGTGTTCAAATTCACAAAAGCTCATGCTCTCTATATCTCTTATTTAGTTACTCTGTTAGACATCTATCCTGCTTTCTGCCTGATTTCAGACTAACAGGGCTAACAAAAGCCAAGAGAGATAGTTAAAAACCAGAAGGGCAATAGCAAAGGGTCAGCATTTAAGAGGGTTTCACAGTTAATGATGAACTGAATATATCCTAATCCATTTATTCAGGTTTGCAGATGAAATCACCTAATTGGTTTTAGCTCAGCTCACCTTTTGAAGAGTCTTCATGTTGCCCCACGAGCCACAAAATATCTTCCAATGGTAGCTTGGATTATAGAGCCAGGGACGAAGTCTGTGGCCAAAGGATTATAGGATGTGTCTTCAAGGACACTTGATCGCTGACCCAAAGGGGGTTGTTCTTAGGCAGTAACTTTTTAAAAACTGATCTGAACAGGAAGTTGTGGAATACTAAATCTTCCAGACTGGATTGTGTTAATTATGGCTTAAACAGGGACTGTGGTTGCTTAGTCCATAACCTGGATTATTTTTTGTTCCTATGGGTTTATTTTGGGTCTCTCCAGCACTGGTCCCCCTCCATCCCATGTCTTTTGTATTCAAAATGTCTCTCTCCTTCTTATAACACTACTCTATGCACATCTTTTCACAGCATCCGACGAAGTGAACCTCAGCCTACGGAAGCTTGTGCTATATACAATCTACTTTAGTTAGTCTATAAAGTACAAATCTGCCTTCTACTTGACTTGTGGTTCAGACAACCACAGCTAACTACAGCTCTGTGTCTTTGTGGTACAATGCAGCGCCCGGCAGAGTGACCTATGCAATCAAAAGCAGCAGCTGGCACAACGTGGCTAGTCGTCTACATGGCACTGTACTGAGCTCTGCAGACTTTCCAGGGCAGAGCGGGACGGCACTTTACAGACCTACCTTCTGAGTGAGACGAAACATTCACATCATAGCAATGGTCCAGTCTAAGCCATATACATAGCAGGCTCCTTTTGGCAATATGAATGCTATCCAGCATGTAGGGTGGGGCAGTTAACCCATCTCAGTGCATCCTGTTTTCAGACTCAGGAAATATGGTCCCTCCTTATACTGCATATAAAATGATATGGGGTCTACTTCAAAAGCAGCAAAACTAAACAATTTTTGTGGGTTGGTCGTGGCATAAATAGCAAATTCCGTGACTATTTCCTGGAGGTGCTCCAGCGGTGCCTGCCCCCCAGCACTGATTGGGGGGGGGGGGGGGGGGGGGGGGTAAGGGGGAGGCCTCTCATCTGCTGCTCTTTGTGCCACCCCACCAGTTGGTCCATTCCCCCCACCAGGGAAGGCTGGGGGGCTGGGCCGCAGCAGCAGCAGCGAGAACCACTGGCAAGCCAGTATTTTATTTTTATTACATTTTTGAAAGTTGATTTTGCAGGCAATCCTGGATTTTGCAATTTGAGTAGACCCTTAATGATGAGGTGCCTGGGACTCTAGATTCCCAGATTCTGCCCCCCGATACATGCAATTCTAAATTGTGTCACCGAGGAAGAATGTCTTCAAGCTGCCGAGGCTGTTGGAAGAAAGGTTTTGCAAGTCCCAGTTACACAAGCTTGTATTTATTTCCACCCTAACTTTTGCACTAGCGCTGGAGGGTGTTAATTCCTCACGTGGAGTTAAATGACACGAAGCAAGCAATCTCTCCTGAGACGCGTTTAAGATGATCTCTGCTATGAAATGTGAAAGCACTAGTCAGACTTTAATTGCAATGAATTTAGATAAAAGTCCATTTAAAACCAGCGAGATCTGGCATGGCCATCACTGCCCTGAACAGAGGGAAGCCTGAAGCCCAGCCCTGAGCTGCAAGACTGTCCATATAGTGGGATCACGATGCCAATTTTACTTTCCGGGTTCCAATTTATTTTGGAATCAAGGCAGCTGGGAAAGGCCAGGACAGGAAGTGAAAATGAAGACACTGTCTTCATTCCAAGGGATGGCACATATTGACAGTAACGAATTCTTCCATTTTTCCTGGCAACCTGCCAGATGTCAGCAAGACAAAAGGCATTTTAGTTAATGAGACCTACTGAGCCCAACTCTCATTACTCTGCTGCAGTCTCTTATGCTCGTCTACTGTGCCAGGTATTGGTGGCCAACACTCTCATTGTTAAGTGTTAGCTGGGAATGCACGAGGGTGCCCTGTATTTGTTTGCATGGACTGAACTTCTCTGATCCTCAATCTGAAGCCAGCTATTGAATAATTAACTGACCCAGTCTACCAAATCAAAACTACGACTGTCCTTGCACAATCAAAGAGACAGTTAGCTGTGTTAATCTGAAGTCAGTCAGAAGGTGGGATAAGATATGCACCTTTATAGACGAACTAAGATACGGAGCATAAGGTTTGGTGAATACAAATTCACTTTATGGATGCATTTGAAGAAGTGAACTGGGGTTTGCAAAAACTTGTGCTCTCTCTCACATTATATATTAGTCTATAAAGGTGCTTATCCACCTTGCCTTTTGACTTCTGCAAATTATGGCATTCAATATCCACTCTGCCTTTTGACTTCTGCAAATTATGGCATTCATTACAAGTACGTATCGTCTGAACCACTGCGCCTGACATCAAGCCTCATGCTTCTGTCAGGATTCTCAGCATGCGTCTCAGGGCTCCCATGAAGTCCATGGCTCCATTCAGTTACATTCAGGAAGTTCCCTGCTCTGATGGAGGCTCAGGGATCACACATTATCCATCCTACCCCATTAAGTAGGCAGAAAAGGGATGCTGAGGGTCAGGAAAACTCCCCCCAAACCGCTCTCTGCTGCTGAGGCAAATGACACCTCCTTCTAGAGGGAAGGAATGGAGGAGAACCAGAGGACAGCATCAAGCAGACGTGTCACAATGTCCTGATGCCATATCAAAGTATCCGAGGCAACTGATCCATCGTGCCAAGCACCACACTGCAGAACACGGATTCCTTTATAGCTCTGTGACTCATTTAACAAATTTTATCAGCAAGGACTATTATGAAACGCTACTTCTTAGTTCGAGGGGTTCAAGGTATCAGCTGCTAAAATCCCTGTTGTGAATGAATGAATGAACGAACAAATGAGTGGGCATAGAACAATACAGAATTAATGATGCAACTGTAAGTCTTGATCTCATGACCTGCCGAAAGCTGTGAATGGTATAAAGTGTTTGTTCCAAGGGGTGCAGATTTGCAAAACACCAAACCTCAGACAAACTAAACTCGGGATGAGATTAGATTCTCATACTTCTCACCACCGCTGTCATACCCAAGTGCCTTCCAACAGCAATGCAACAAATATCCGCTCACCCTGACCCCAGACAGAGGAAAGTGAATATGGGGGAGATCTTGTTCCAGGCACATGTTTGTATTTTGGTGGGTTTTAAATATACATGTTGCTTTGTATTCATGTTAGAGGAAGACAAGGTCAACAAAATGCATCCTGTACTCAGTATGGGAGGCAGAGAGGCTGGCAACGGTGCTTTGTTAGTTCCCCGGGCAGTGTCACACCAGCTCCCAATACACTTCTGCCTGCGACACAAATGAGCTTTACGCTTGTTATAAAGAGGGCCTTTGTGTCGGAGAAGAGTGGCTGCCAAACGCCATTTTTGCATTCTGCAATCTTTCAGATAGTCTGGACCTGAGCCACTAAGAGCCTTGCAGATGAGGACAGAGACCCTGAATTTCACTTGCTGTTCTAAGAAAAGCAGACCTACAAGCACAGACAGACAGGGAAAGGGAAGCTGTAAACAAGGTGATCTGTCCCTTTAAGGAGGAACAGTGAGCCCAGTTAGGAAAGCCCAGCTGTAGGTCATTTGGGTAAGCAGGACATTTTAAAAGTCAAAAGTTTGTAAAGTTCCCCAAAAAGAAAGCAAAAGGAGGGGGAAGCAATCCGCAGGAGGAATAATGGACTGCAAGGAGGGACCAGAACAAAAAGGGGCTCCCCTCCTTCAGTCTAGGACAGGGCCAAGGAATTGAATTTGCTTTTGTTTGAGTATTTGAAAGACTGAACTCTGCTTCAGAAGGCTGGAGCTCCACAGAGAATGAATTACCCTGAGAGCCAGCTGGCTCAGCAACCCACTTCCAGATACACAGCACCACACTGTACTATTTGGAGCTTCCTACGGCTGAGGCTGTCATGATTAGATTGCTTACCTGGTCGTTGAGGCCAGGTCACTGTCTTCCAGGATGGGTCTCCCCGAGCCAGGCAGAGATGACAAAACATTATCTATTGACGTCTTCATGAGAAAGTTCAGCCTAGAAGTGTTTTCAGATGCTGACGCATCATCTGCCATTTCCTTCTATGCGACATCCCCCAAATCTGCCCGCTGTGACTTGGGCAAGGAGTGTGCAGTCTGTTTGCACAGTGCATAGCGCACCAGAGTCCCAAACGTGACCGGAGCACCTGGGAGCCATCATCACACAGAGGGAAACAATTCCTGTTCATCCCCACAGTCAAAACCCTTGAACAGGCTCCAATCATCTCCCCCCTCCCTACCTAACCCCAGCACACCTCTCAGACAAGCGTGCTATCAGTCCACACAACTGTTGGTGCAAAGCTGCCCACCTTGTGCAGTGCTGTGATTAGAGAGCCTTGAGCTGAAACAATGCTTCCCTTCACCACTCACTGGTCCTGAAATAACGTCTCAAAACCCTGATCCCGAACCAGTCCCCTCAGTCCCACACAAGGCACAGACTGGACACGCACATGACTCTCCCTTCACCAAAAGTTTTAAAATAAGACCTCAGAGAGCTTTCATCAGTACAGATGTACAAGTCAAAGCCACAAAGCACAGACACCAGCTTATGTTACTCAGTATTGTCATTATGCCTCTCTACGGACTGGCACTTTGATGGGTAGAGATGCTTGCACGTACCGATGACTCTAAGAGCAACACCGTCAAGAGTCTTGTACTTCTGGTAGCATCAACCATGGTGGTAAGGTCAAAGGTGAGATATAAGACACAGAGCAGTCCAACACAATGCAAAGACCTCAATGGTGGAACAGACGGATGCAGCAGGTGTACTTCTCAATAGCTGCAAAAGTGGGTGAAGGCTGCAGTGGAGGAGTAGCCCGTTGGTCTTGGACCTCCTTGCCACTGGACACAGGTTTCTCTGCTGCCAAGATCCATGCAGTTGCTGATGCACAACAGCATCCTCATGCAAAACAAGTCATGTGCAAGCTTCTCCCAACATCTACTGCAATAACCAATACCCATAACACCTCTACAAAGTCCCACAGCAATGGATGAGTGGTGATGGGGACAGATGAAGTGATCGCTGGGACTCCGTAGTCATGGATCTACATGAAGGCAGCAGTTGCGTGATGGTCGCTTCACCCTTGATATTGATCATCCATGACCATGAAGGATCGCCGACAATTGTCATTATGACTTGTGTAGGTTGAGAGAGCAAGTGAAGTCGTAGCAGTAGAAGTACATGTATGCCGTTAGTGCAGATGTACTGGGAAAAAGGATACCCCTACACCAACACTGCTAGGCTGGCACAAATTTCTAGCATAACATAAAGCAAACAAGTTGGGAGCATAAGGAAACAGGGACAAGACTGGCCAGCATGAAAGGCAGTGGTCTTGGTATGCCTACTGCCTTTCACTGACTTTCCACGTATGCCCGCGATGTACAGCGTGCACAGGACATGCTGTCCAATGAAGGCGGCCTGTTAATGAAGAGCTGCGAAGTTCTCCCGCTGCTTTAACAGTGCTCAGTCTCCGCAATACTTTCTCCACCCTGCAATCTGGGAAAAAGATGGCGTTTTCTATTCAACATTAAATGCAAAGGCTGGATTTAAGGTTTTCACAGACCCCAGGGGGCTCTGCGCTCCCATTTCATCCCCCTTACTGGAATAGCCAAACTAACCCCAGAACAGCTGGAGCAATCCTATGGCCACTTGAATTCGTGCCCAGCTCACAGAAGTGAAGGAGCTGGTGCAACGCGGAGAGCTGGAACACAGCTCATTCCTCCATTTCCTATGCTGGGAACTGGCTCGGAGCATTAAGAAAAGCTACATACTCAAGCAGTTCCCACAAGAAACCAAGAGCTGGGCCCTAGGCTTTTCTGGCTGAAAAAACTTGAGGGGCACTTGCTGTGGGGAGGGAGGAAAGAAGAGCAGAGGACTTCACTTAAGTATTCCACAGGCTGGAAAATTGCCTTTGCATTTCAGAAGATACTTCAATTCTCTCCAAGGCTGCAGACGGTCATTTCATTACAGTGCAGTACTAATCCAGTCCTTGACATGACTGGCTGACCAGCATATATTTTAACTGGAGGGAACTGAGTGTTTTGGCTCGCCTGTCTCCCAGCGGTCCGGTCAAAGAATTACGGTCTCTGGCTTCACTTGCACGGATTGCAATTGTGTTCAGTGATCTTTTGAAAGCAAGGAGCCAAGGAGACCACGCACATGCTGAAGGAACCAGCTATAGTTCCCACAGACCCTGAAACAACGTTTTGCTTTCCCTCCCAGGTGGAAATGCCATCACAGACTGGCCTAGCACAGTGGTTCTCAACTTTTCTGAGGGGCGCCTACAGTCGAAAAAAAAATACCAGCTCTTGGCTTTCACTCACATTTTGACTACAGAAAATTCTTCTTTTGCAAAGAACTCAGAATGTCTTTAACACCATGGAGTCCTATTGGAAATCTCTGGGTGTCTTGTGAAGCATGTCTGCATCCTGAACATTGCTTGACACGCCGTGGCACCCTCAAAAGGATCACAAGGAAATCTAGGGTGCCACGGCACCTACTTTGACAATCCCTGATCTAGTATAATGGGTGTTGCGGCAGAAAAAGTGCGGTAACAAGAAGTCACCAAAGGAAAGGGCTGAGATGTGATCGTTATGAGCCTGATGGAAAGCCTCCTGGCTCCTGATTGTGCCAGCACTGTGATGCCCTGTTGAAGAGAAGCAGTCAGAAAAAGAAGTAAACACCACCTGCCATGGAAAGGTGGAGGAAGGCAAGAGTGATATACCCGGGGGGAGACCTAGATCAGGGTTACCGCATTATATTCCACTAACACCTGGGGTAAACTTCACCACATGGCTTCTCCCACAAGGATAATATCTGCTAAACACATACTCCAGAGCACAAGGCTTCCAAAACAGGACTACGCGCCAAACAATGCCTCCTGGCACTGCTGCTAGAGCAATCACTGCTTTTATAAAGCTGTCGCATTTGGTACCCTATAAAATACTTGAAACACAATTAGCGTGGCAGACTATCTTTGACTGCTTCCCATAAAAGCTAAAAGGGAAAGCGAATACCATTATGTGCCACCACTGCCATCGTAACCGTCCAAGATGCAAGCTCCGTCTCTGAAGACGTTGAATACTTTATAGCACAATCTCTCAAGCACCTCTAAATCCTCCTGGGAGTTACGTGTGAAGAAAGCACAACGTGCACCACGTGTAAACCACAGACACCCTTACAACAGAATCGAGTTGTTTTCCAGCTCAGGAAAGAAAATTGGTAGTGGAGTCCAAGGAGGTACTGCAAGCAACTGAGTAATAAAATTAAAGCTTTGCTATGGTAAATCCATCTGCTGCTCGGGGAGGGCGAGGTATACCTTTTTAATTCCCAACAGCACAAAAGGGAAGAGGGAAACCAAAGGACACTCCAGAAGCAAGAAGCGTGTTGACTATCAGAGTTCCAGCCGCCACGTATGTGAAAGGTTTTCTAGACTAGCACGAACTTTGGTCCTAACATGCAAGCAAGGCTTTGCCAAAGAAATTTCTTGAAACATCTGGCATCCCCAACCAGTGACAGACAGTCTAAGCTCTTCTCTTGTTACTTCCTAGACCTTTATACAAGCGCTGCGGTGCTAATAGCTTGCCGAACCCCTGCTAAGATTTTCTGCTACCCTTGGAGGAAATCCAGTGCACAAAGACTTTCAGCAACACGCCTTCCAGATCTTTTAATACAGTTATCCTGACTGCAAAGTTAAGCCTTTGAAACTTGTCAGTAAGTGGAAATATTAAAAAAGAATTCTGCTGCTCAGAGGATGGTGAAGAAAACATGACTAATTTCCACCCACTCCTGTGTTTCATCACCCCAGCTCATGAATGCAAACCTTCTGGTGAAGCAAAGAGGTTGCGGTGAAGAACAGACTGACATGCATTAGAAATATCCAGCCTAATAAATTGTTAGTCACAGTCAAAAGGAACCGAAGCAGAATTGCAGGTTGCAAGCAAGATCAAAACCATTAAAGTGAATTTCAAAGCTAATGCTCGCTCTTCAGCCTTCGCATCATTGCTCTCAGCTGACTTTCACAGCATTAGATGGAGTTGAAAGACGGGGCGGCGGGGGAGTCTCACACTGCACTTCCATCCTTAAAGTTAAGACAAGTCAGTTAAGTCTGGGATGCAGAGGTTTACATTTTAATTTGCTTTGGAAAAACCAAAATTGAGAAAGAAACGCAAAGGCCTGAGAGGTAGAAGACCTGCCAACCGCCCCCCTCAAAGACTTCATATTTATTATTTAAATAGGGATTTGTGTTTTTCAAATGGCAACAGCAGGTCTTGATGCCTCGTGAACCAATCTCCTTTACAGCACAGATTCAAAAGTGCAGCCTATTACGGTTGTTGATATGTGTCTGGTTGTTCAGATCCTGGGGAGGTGGAAGTCGAGCCTTAATTGTGAGCCAAACTGCATGCAGCCCTCCCACAAACTGCAGTACAAAGTGCCCTTGTGCACCTGCAGGGAAAACCTGGCTCTGAAAAGGCTTGCTTGGACCATAAGAAGCATAATTTAGTCAATACTTTGTAGCCCTGTAGCTCAGCATTTTAAAGAGAATGGATTTTATTTTTTAACCATAGTCTACCAAGGTAAAAATATTGTGCAGGAGGCTGCATGATCCAGCAGCATTTTAGCTACAGGACTTAATAACTCAGCCATTAGGAAGTGCAATCTTGGAGATAAGTACAGCAGCAAACATAAGTGGTCTTCTGGCAGAAAGGGAAGCTTGACTCCTTCTTTTTCAAGAAAAAATCCCCTTAGTTTGGGGGGAACATAACTCTGACAAACTCCTGAAGCTAGGTGGGAACACTGACACCATTGCAGAGATGATCAACACTACAGGCACCGTGGTAGAGGAAGCCATAAATCTCTTTAAAACACTTCTCCAAAGCCAGTACCTGTCGAGAGGACGTGGAGTCTGAAGACTCGGTGTATCTGATGAAGTAAGCTGTTGCCTACAACACCATGTGCCTCTGAATGAGTCGGTCTCCAAGGTGCCACCTTGCCCTGCCTTGCTATACCAATAAAGCAGGGGCCCAAAATGTTTTCCTACAAGTGCCTGCCCCGTTCCCCACCACCTTCCCCCTGCAAAGAGGCCAGACGCCTGCACACTGCAGCTTCCCAGCCCCTCTGCAGCCAGGATTAGCCAAGACAAGGTGAAGCAAGCCCTACAGCCGAGGGGAGCTCTGCGGAGGGGACAGGAGGCAGCCCCGCTACATGTCAGCCTGGATCGGACCTCTTGACGGGCCACAGGTTGTTGATCCTGGCTGTAGAGGGAAGCACACTTTACTTTTTGATCCCCCGATACATCCTGCT
>NW_005842533.1:787771-822147 GCF_000455745.1 Alligator sinensis
CCCCTACAGCACAGGGATCTGCCCAGGTGAGAGGCTGATTTCTTTTTTCAAGTCTCAGTTCCTGACTAATAATAGGTTGATTTAAAATGAATGCCAACAGCTAAGCACTCGGACGAGAACACACACCAAGCCGGAAACCTCTGCTATTTGAAAGGACCGAAATACGTAGGATCTACCGTTCTGTATTACTCTTTCTATCTGCTGTTATGTACCGGTGGCATGGAAGTCAGAGGAGGAAATCTGCTGGCAGAGAAACACTGAATTACAGACCTTCACTTCCGCTTAAGCCACATGTAACAGAACCTGAACTGGCAATTTTCTGCCTCACCCCCAAGGTTGAAGCTTGTAAGAGCTGTGGGTTGTGCAAGCCTCTGCTTCTTACCTCCCCAAAGGGGCTCATACTCCTGCAGGCAGGCTCAGCTGAACCTGGAGAAATGCTCTCTGCTCAGGTCATAAACCCCGAATCGACGATTCACTCCTACGTAAGCTCCAAACGAGTCTACTAAGACAGTGGAATAACCCACGAGGATAAAAAAGAAAGAAAAAACAAATAAAAAAACCTCACCACCACCATAATAACATAAAGCACTCCTGGTTCTCATTACTACAGAACATGTCCTGAAGGCAAAACCTCTCCTTCAACCCCAAAACTTTCCTTAAATAAAATAGCTCCATTACTGGAGGCCAAGTGATTTCTCAGGGGTTAGAAAAGATATTCAAGTATCAAAGTTTGGAAAACTCCGCTGCATGTCGCTCTCTAGCATGTACGTGCTATGCCAACATTTCTAACCCCATAATCCAACTGCTTTGGAAGTGCACGTTTTCCTTTGCCAGAGGAAGCTGGTCATTTCAGGACACTGGCAAGAGCTGATTTCTTTGGCAAGCCACAATGTGGTTCGCTTTCCAGGCATCTCTGCCTCACATGGTAATCTGTCTTCCCAGATCTTCAAGTTCACAGATGTGTCTGAGTAGAAAAGGTGACCAAACGCTCAGCCCACATGCCAGACCAATGCAGAACACAAGAGCAGGTCATGTTCAACGTGTGAAGAGCTCATGATCATGAGGCTGACCAGCTCGTGATCAGACAGCCTTAACAAATCAGGAGCTGCAGGAGAAGCGTGCCTGGCCGGCCAGCAGACACACTCTCTTAACTGTAAATCAGCAGCCTCCTCTGATTGGCTGAAGAGTTTATAAAAGGGACAGCGTGCTAAAGCGCAGGGTCCCGGGTTTCACACAAGCCCTTGGATAGGACTGATCACCCTGTCCAGGAATCTGTGTCCCCATGGCTGAATAGTACGAATAGTCATACGAATAGTCACACACTGGCTATTATTTCACCGAATAGTGAGCTCTCCATCCGCACGTACATCGGAAAAAGCAATTGCTATCTCCTACCTGTCATCTTTAACTACTGCTTCACCACTGTCGTTTTGTTGTATAACCACTGTTGAAATCTTACTGTAAGTAAACGTTAAGTTCAATTTTACTATCTTCCAACTGAGTCAGTGTCCCTTTCATCCCTGGCCTGTCCATAAGGCGGGTTGGTCATCCACCCGCCCCCCGGTTCAACTGGTAAACCGCCTGGTGAGTGCTGCGGTTACTAACAAGATGAAAGACATAAAAGGAGAGGAAGAGGACTAAAATGTGCTTGGAGTGAGAGAACCAGCCGAGCAAGGAAAAGGAAGCAAGCTAGGTGTTTCCTTGCTGTCCTGGGGATTGCGTGTTGCCCTGGCTCCAAATAAAATATTCCCTTTACTCATCCTCGTTTCTTTAATAAAATTTTAATTAGCCCGAAGGCAGCTAGGGCTGTGCACAAAGATGGATGCCTCATAATTAATGTAACGTAACACCAAGGCTATTGTCTCCAAGCACTCTGTCAGTCTGAAAAGATGCTATTGGGCAATGTGTTCTGGCAAGCACAACGGTTGTTTTAGCATCGTATGTGATGGAAAGCGAGATCACGTATTCCCCAGCAGAATCCCACATTCCTCTTGTGCAGCCAGTATCTAATTGAAATGTTATTTCTATCCAGCTACCATATTTGTAAAAGCAAAAAAGTCACTCCAAGAATGAGAGTGAGCAACAATCCTGGATGGCTGGTCTTCCACGCTGCTCCAGGATAGTACAGTGGCTCTTGCACGTGTATTTTGTGCGTACAGGCCTTGCTAACACAAATAACAGTTGTCAGAATTCGGGGGTCAGATTTCTGGTTTTTTAGCATAATAGGGAAGAAGGAAATAGTGCAGAGGGTCTAGTAAAAGTATATGGGGTATTTAAAGTCTAGTCTCATTTCCACTGCAGCTAAGGTAGGTGACAATGTTCACCTGCTACCTGTCTGCTGACTGAGCAGTAGCCACGTGAAATGATTTGAGTCTAATTCTCAGCAGCAGATGTTCACATCAAAACGCCACCCGATGTCTTCACTGGGACTCCTGTTCTCAGCCTAGGAAAGGCAGAGAGCTTGCTGCCCTACAAAACAAATGCCTCTTTCCCATCAGTTTTACCAAGTTGACGATAAGGACAGACTTCCACCTGCACAGATGTCAAATCCCACACTGGATTCAGTTTATATTTGGGATGTGCTTGACAGGTACCCAGAACAACCCCCCTGCATATTAGCATATTAAGATAGAGCAGTGATGCTCAACGAGGGTGGGACAGCACCCTGGGGGGGCTTGAGAGCTTTTCAAAGGTGCCCTAGGGTGCCACTGTCAGCACTATTAGGTGTACAACCAGGATTCACAAGATAAACCCCGAGATTTCAAATAGGAATCCAGAGTAGTAAAAACATGCTGTCTTTTTTCGAGTCTTTTGTAACAGAAAAGTTGCTCTGTTCTTTTTTTCCTGTAGTGTTCACTTTTTTTTTTTTAAACTAAAAACTAGCATTTTTCTGTCACAACCCAAAGTTGTGGTTTTCTGTTTTTGTGTGCTTCGGCATCGCTAACTTATGTCCCCGCCAAATTGCAGCTCCTTTGCACGGTAGAGTTTTCTGCTGCAATAGGAGAACCCGCGTGCAAAACAGTATTTCCCGCCAGTTTGTAGCCTTCTTTGCATGGTGCATTTCTTTTGCATCATAGTGATGCACGGTGCAAAGGAGTTCCCACCATTTGTATTTAGATTCGCGCCACATTATTGGCCGATCCTAAATTATGCACACGTGGCGGCTAGCGATTGGCTTGCTAGCCGTATAAAGAGGGTGTCTGCCCAAGTTGGAGAGAGAGAGAGAGAGAGAGAGAGAGAGAGAGAGAGAGAGCGCGCGCGCGCGCGCAATTGGAGTTTGGGAGAAAGAGCGTGAAGATTTCTAAGCGCTGTTAATCCCTTCGAACCCAGCTTCTTTTTCTTCTCCTTAAGAAGGCAATAGAGGACCGACTTACTGAACCCACGGAGTCCTAACAACTCCGGGGGACCTATTTACCGAACCCACGGAGCATCAACCACTCCGGGGGCCAAACGGCCTCTAGCCTCTCCCCGTCACCGAGCACGATCCTACACGTATCCCTTTCCTTTGAAACTACCGAATCCGCGGAGCTTCAACCACTCCGGGGCCAATTACCGAGCCAAACCCGCGGAGCTTCAACAACTCCGGGGTCAATTGTCGGAGTCCTCTAGCAAGGACTTAAGCAGAGCTGTGCCTGGGAAACTGTCCAGCCTACACCACGACCATCTTTGGTGTAAGTAAACAATCTTTTAATCAACCATTACGCGTCTGTAACTAATTCTAGCTTGCCACCGGTCTTCTTCGACCCCGCGTGCCCGGGCTGCTGGCCACAGCCCACGTGTGCAGAAACGGGTTCGCATACCGCTCCTAGCCCGCACATGGCCGCATGGACGGGATCGGGAGGCGGCCCGCACATTTTCAAGGGGTGCCTTGAGTCCAAAAAAGGTTGAGAATCACTGAGATTGAGTTTCAGATATCCTTTGCTCAGCAGGCTGCAGAAAGAGAAGTCATTAGAGACTACTAAAAAATTGTACTTCTTTCAGAGCAACTAAATAAAGCGACAGGAAAACTTAAGAGCACAGACCGTAGGCCTTGCTGTCAGCTGGAACAAATGTAGTTATTTTGGCCTTGTCTTGGAGTCCCCACCATAAAAGCAAAATATATGCAATTTGGCATAAGGTTCAAGGGCACTTAAGAAGCTGCCCATGTTGAAGCAGGGAGCACTGAGAGCTGAAATTTGCTAGTTGACAGCTAACAATTGGGATTTGCCTGCTGGCACAGGCCCGGACAGCCTTAAGAAAGAGGCACGATGGAAATACCGATTCTTGCCTTAACCAGCAAGATCAGCATTGAGGCAGCAAGCAGCAAGGCAAACCCAAAGAGGGAGAGAAAAGCAGGCTAGCGAGGCTGCCCAGGGGCACAGCAGAGCTGAAGTCTGACAAGACAATCCAGCCTGCCGAGGTTTCTGCATCCAGAAAAAGCCAGGATGAAGCGCTCTTCCCTCCCTCCCCCTCGCCGACTGTCCTGAAAGCACCTTGCAGGGAAAGAATGGTTCAGCTGTCCCTCTTCCAACCTCAAAACAAATCTTCATCCTTCAGATTAGAAATCAGATATTGCAAGCAAAAAACAAAAAAAATAAAATAAAAATAGAGACATGAAAAAGGAAAAGAAACACTAGCATTCAGCCACTGACAAAAAAAATCCCTCAGCTATCTATCTTGTGCTCCACACATTGAAGTTTCTAGTCCAGAAGGGACCAACCTTTCTGGCAGGTGTGCCCAAGTGCCACGTTAAGCCCCTTCCCAGTTCTGCTTTCTGTTCCCTGCCTTGTTCTCCCTGCCCTACCTGTCACCATGCTGCCAGCCCCCTTCCCGAATCTGCCGCATGCCGCAGAGGCTGCCGGTGCCACCCGCAGCAACTTGGCCACCTTCGTGCAAACGAAACCAGGAACAATCTGCGGGCTAGCCAGTGTTGCACAGACCAAATCCTCACTCAAAGTCAAGTGAAGGCTAAAGGAAGCTAAGACAAGCAAAGCAGTCTACATCAGGCAAAACAGCTAAGCTGATGCAACCGGTTTGCGTAATACCCATTGCCCCACATGCACTGATTCAGCTGGCTTGTTTTTAAGTCCTGCAGAGTGAACTATGCAGCAAGCATCCCAGAGCGAGCCAAGGCTGCTAGTAAAGATAGCTCCATTTAATCCCTGAGCACAGGCCAGACCCAAAAGAGGAGTAAAGGGGAAAACCACCACCAGTTGACTTCAGGATCATTCGTGCTGCAGCCGCATGGGATGTTTGATTTCATGCCACGAGTGATGTCTTCTTCTAAGCTCCCGCTCAAGGAATGCAGCCTACCGGTCAGCTGCGAAGGGAGAAATTTTGCAGTATGGTGTTGATTAGCTTCTCAGAGATGGAGCAACAATACTGGATTCATAAGCCCCAGCTGCACTTTTTTTTCCCCTTTGTATCGGTCAGAAAAAAGGGCTGGACACCTGCAGCATATGGCTCTAATCCAGTGGTTCTCAAATTTTTTGGACTTAAGGCACCCTTCTGTAACTTCTGTGAACTTCATGGCACCCAATTTCAACAATCAATGTACAACACATATTATAGTGTTCGCCGTCTTGCAGAGGGGCTAGGCAGTGAGGGGTGGGATCATACCAGCAGTCTTTCCTGCCCAAGTGCAGGGGGGCTGGACCTGATGATCTTGTATGGTCCCTTCCAGCCCCTAACATCTATGAATCATTCAGGAGGGGTCAAGCTTATCCACTTAGCTTATCTGCTTATCTCTTCACACCTCAAATGATCTGGCAGCACCCCAAGGGGGCCTGGCACCCTGGTTGAGAATCACTGCTCTAGCCAGAGCTGGCTGGGCTAGTCATGCTACCTGATATAGTGCTGACATATAGTCATTCCTGACCTACAACATCCCATGAAACAATGTGGGAACCCTACACGGCTCCAGTGACGTCTCTCAATCCTATCCCACAAGACACCGTGCTATCATGGGGCTGGGCTCCCTACATCTCTTTCAACACACCTCGGTCCTGAGCAGCAGCAAGTTGGCATGCGTGACCCAAGGTTAGCCTCTCTTACCTGGACAGTGCACGAGTTTTAGGCCCCCAATCCTGAAAACACAGCAGGCTACTGTTACTGGCATACTGATGGTAGCCAAGATCCCCAGCTGTGTTTCACGACTGGAAAATACTGTACACACACAGAAATAAAAACATGGCACTACTCTGAAGGCCAATTTAGCTCTTATATGTTTAGCTCGTATATGTTTAGCTCTGTTAACGTCATTTTGTCCAATTTAACGGAACAAGAGCGACTCTCTTGGACCCATTCCGAGTCTGAGATTCTCCTGTAGATGTACGTAGCCAGTCATTTAACTATTTCACCTTGCATTTCTTTTCTTCTTGTAGCCTAGACTGATAAGAACTTCAAGGAAGACAGGGTCAAAATCTTTATGAGTAATGCAACTGCCATTTTTCTGCTGCATTACAACTGTAATTATTTTAAAAATAGCCACCGATGTGTTTTTTGGCTCTTGCTATCTCTCTTATTTCACATATATCTGGAACACATTCTACTCATTTCTTTTCCTCCGCTTGAAAAAATATCTTCAAAAGCTGACTGATGACAGAGGGCATCTAGATTGCTTTGAGGACTGGGAATGGGACGTAGAGCTTTTCACATTGGGAAGACTAGCTTAAAATTGATTTTTTTTTCAATGCAAGAAGGCAGAGATGGTCCCCAGCTAAGGAATTTAAATTGCAGCATTCAAACCTGACATGCACTCTAAGCGTTTTCACAACTCATGCCTTCAAAGGGGCTTCAAAACATGACATCTTTTTTTTGCAGTCCCTGCTGAGGAGACGCGCTCTTTGGTGCATGTTACGGCATGGGGCTGTTGGTGGGGGAATCTGCAAAGATTCATAATGAACACCTTTCAAACATCATAAAGCTCCCTACTAAAGTCAGACCTGAGGAAGGGCGCTTGATGCCCAAAAGCTTTCCCAGCACCTCTCCCAACTACACAGTTGGTTCAATAAAAAGATATTATAAAAACCTGCTTTTCATACATTTCCTGGACAATCACGGTTACAGCAACACTCCAATATTACTAAGATACGCGAGAAAAGATAAGCTATTGACTCCATTAGAGGCAAGAGATCAGCAGAAGGTACAAGAAACCTGGAGGGAGGTTTTACATAACAGAAAAGGGTTGTCAGGCACAAGTCAGGAGGCTACGAGGAAGTGAAGAAAGGATCCTCTTATCAAATCACTAGGGTGTTTGTGCCCAAAAGCCTGCAAAGAACAATTTTTTCCAACTATTTAGTTGGTCTAATAAAAGATATCACATCTTCCCAAAGAACCTTGTCGGCTTATGTTTGTTAAACAATTAAGCCCGCTCAGCATTTTAACATCCTCAAGCTGCAAAGTGCTAGGAAAGTACCAATTAATAAGGACAAAGCCATTCTCTGAACTTTATTTTCTTGACAGGTTAGAGAAGGGTTTAAGCCCCTCCACTTTGGTGGGATTTGAAGTTCCTTGTGAAAATCTTGAGCCAAGCAGACCCTCAATTTCTGCAGAAAGGTTGGAAATTTCAAGAGTAAATGCCCAGCCCACTCATGACTGCTGCCAAAGCTCATCTCCTTTGAAAAACTAGCCAGGGAGAAAAATGGATAAAGGAGTGAAAACAGGACAAGGAACAAGCAAAGAGTAACAGAAACAAGAACCCTGACAAGTTACAAAAAATAAAAGGCATTTGTCTGGGACATGTTTTGTCCAGAAAGCTCAGCCTGACAGAGCACCCTGTGGAAAGCGAGGGTGAGTCCAGATAAACAGGAACAAGCAGCAGCAGCACCTTGTGCCCGGGGAATGCCCATGCCATGGGCTCCAGCATGCAGCAGGTTACCCCAGGTGAGGTAGGGAAGGCTGGGGCCAGCAACTGTGCTGGCCCCCGCAGCCTGACCTGGGGCCCTCCGTGCCTCCAGGAGCTGCAGCCACAGCACTCCTGCAGCAGGGAGCCTGGAGTGCAGCTCTGGCCAGCCAGGCTCCGGTTTGGGGCAGCGCGCGCTGCCACCATATGCACCACCCCGCTTTTTTGGGGCATGAGATTTTTTGACCCCAGGATCTCCCAAGGTCAGAAACCCCACCCCCCCAGGCTGCAAAGCAGCAGTGCGAGGAAAACCTGCATGTGCAGTGTGTGGTGCCATATACTGCACACCTGTGCTCACCTGGATGCACCTGGAGAGCCTTGCTTTTTTTGTTGAACTTTGCAATTGAGTTAACAGAGGCATTATGCAAGACGAGGTGGTATCTTATAGACCAGTGATTCTCCACCAGGACGCCATGGCACTCCGGGGTGCCTTGAGACATTTTCAAAGGTGCTGCGGGGTGCCATGCAATGTTAGTGCTATTAGGTATGCAAATATGAGTCACAAGATAAACCCAACCATTTCAAATACGAATCCAGTGTCAAAACCATTCTGCCCTGTTGTCTTTCTGAGCTCTCTGCAACAGAAGAGCTGTTCTGTTATTTTTCCATAGTCAAAAAACAAGCAAAAGCTAAGAGCTGAGATTTTCTGAGGGGCACCCTGAGTCTACTGAGGGGTGCCTCAAGTCAAAAAAGGTTGCGAATCACTGTTATAGGCTAACTTGTGGAAAGAAGCATAAGCTTTCATAAGCTACTTTACCAGATGCTGTGAATGCACTTGCAAACAACAGGGCACTAAATAGAAAGGAATAAAGAAATGTAAATACAAAGCATATGGAAGGGGAGAGGAAAGGAGGAGACACTGCTGAGAAAGGAAAGGTGGGATGAAGAGATGAAAAGGGATAAACAAAAGTTAGTCCACTGAGGGACCTAGGGGTTATAAAAGTTAGTCCAGGTAATGGGCGCAGAATCCAGAATCTCTAGACCATCCAGTCTGTGGATCATTTCTTGCTCTGTAATTTTGCGTTCAAGCCAGTTTTTAAAGTTTTGTTGTTTAAGAACAGCTACTCTGAGGTCAGTGGTACAGTGTCCAGAAAGGTTAAAGTTAGTACCACCATGGGCTTTTGTGTCTTTAGGTCATTCATTCTTTCACGTAGAGATCACCCCATCTGTACGTACAATGTAGACAGCAGAGGGGCACTACTAGAAGAACGGGTGAACAAACTCCAGATGTTATAATCCAAGTTGTTTGGTCCAGTGAGAATGTAGTCTGTGTTGATGAGGGGAAACAGCTGGCATCTGGGTCCTTTGCAAGCCCTGGTGGCTTGGTGAAAATAAGTGCAGCGAAACGTCAAATGCGCTGTCCAATAACCCACAGTGAAGTCAGTGGCAGAGCTGGCATTAGCTCCCCGAAACCTAGCTCCCACAAGCTCTTAAAACCCGTTACGTTTTTCCAGGAAGCTGAAAAATAGCCAGATTTGCTGATCATTATTAAACCACCACATTAGCCGCAAGCTTTGACATGGGTTTTAAGTCAGAAAAGAAGAAAGAGGAAGCAAAACCTTGGCACCATCTACAAGCCACACTGCACAGAAGCTGACTGATGGAAACTCATGAGCTCAGGGTGTCCAGTGACTCATTTGTGGTCATCTAAAACTAAGTGCTCATGGCAGAGAAACCAGGAAAACATTTTGGCTTATTCGTATTCAAACATACGGCAAGTCAAGGAAGAAAGCCCAGTGACTGAAAAGGAAAGTACAGTATGTTCTTGGCATTTATGGTTACCCAATAAAATCTTTATTGTGGTAACTAGATAATTAACTTCTAAAACTTCTGTGGTCAACGTACTCACACCACCTTGGCATAGTCGCCAAGCAGCACACTAAACTCACAATAAGAGTCTTTAAATCAGTTCAGCAAGCACATTTCTTATGCTGAACACCTCAAGTGCAGCAGAGATTGGCTCTGTTTTAAAAGAGCATCAGCAAAACATTACAAATCAAAAGCAACAAATGAAATGGGAACTTCAGAGCTGCTAGAGCAGTGGTTCAAGAGGGATGCCATGATACAAGCACTCTCGTGGCAATGGCCAGGTAAAACTGTCCCGCCTGTAGAGCTGTGGCATGTGTGCTCTCCTGCTGCGCTGGGCCTCTCTGATCACCCTAAAGCAGACAGAGCTCGCTTGGGCTGTATCATTCCCAGCCTACCCCCCCATACTCCTCCTGGAAACAGAGGGATGTAGGACGCTTCCATCCGCACGCCTGTTTCCAGAAGGACCACTGGGGCTAGAGGCCAGGATGCAGAGGGGTTACAGCCAACACAACTCAAGTTGGCTTTAGGGTTATCAGTGGGGGATCCTAGTTTTCTTTGATAAAAAAATCCCCAATTTTTGGATTTAAAAAAGTGACCCCAAATCCACCTTTTTCTGTAATTAAAATGAAACACCACTCTATATATAACTAAATCAGCGGTGTTTCATTTTAATCACGGAAAAAGGTAGATTCTGGGTTACTTTTTTAAATCTGAAAATTAGGGATATTTTTTTTTTTTTTATAATCAGAGAAAACCAGGATCCCTGGTTATCAGGGAGCCTTAATGCAGGTGCGTGCACCTGTGCCACAGCCCTTCCCAGCACACAGGCCAGCACTACCTGGAGGCAGCAACACCCAGTTGAGAAGCACTGAGGTTAAACTGAGGCAGCACCAACAGTGGCTCTCAAGTGGGAATGCCATCGCATTCAACAGAGGTGGCGGAGGGGTGCTGCCACTCTGAAAAGGGTGAAAACCACCGTGTTAGACGTTTATACGAGTTGTTTTCATGGTTACTCAGGTAAAGCGGCTCAGCTCCACACAATACAGCGTGTTTTCTGCCTTTGGGCACTTTAATAACAAGAATCCCTATCACAGCCGTCTGCTGCAGCCAGGTATTACTACTTATTTTGCAGATGAGCAAAAACTTCTGAGGTGAAGGGACTTGCCTAAGGATAGAGGGTCTCTGAGCTACTTGGACTACAAAACTGTTCTTCCAAACCTTGATTTGTTTTACCAGGTGCTTTGGTACAGCAACGCCACTCTACTGTCCCAGGAGACTGTCCCGGAGATATTGGAAGTCCAGCAGGCCTGGTATCCTGTCCCCAGTGGCCATTACGGTGGCACCTAGCAGCAAGATTTCGTTCCACAGACATAGTATAACTAACCAACCGGAGGAAACCTCGTCCAGTAGGCTAGATAATTCCTCGTCTCACCACAGGCCACCTGTGCGACTCAAGTCCATCTCTCAGTGCCTCGGTTTCCCACCTGAAACATGGGGCTAAGCATTATTACCGTACGTCACAAGAGCATTCGTAAGAATCAAAACATCAGCAATGATGAGGTGCTCAGGTACCAGTGATGCAGGCTACAGGAAATAGCCCAAATTCAATCCCCATAATGCACAGACATGGAATAATCTGCCTAGAGAGAGAGAGTTTCTTCCTAACTCCAGAGAGCAGCTGTCCAAGACAAACCCTTATGGTTTGGAGTATTTTTTATTTCTCTCCTACTTAAGACTAGATGTTCATATGCGTCAAATCCTTTGAATCCCACTAAATGCTTGGCATTAGCAGTATCTTCTGGCACAGAGCTCCACAGTTAGTTATGCAATGTGTAAAGCAATTTCCTCCGAATTATTTTATGAATTCCATCTTCCCGTAGAAGAGGAAGTCCCTTGGTTCTACATTATGAGAAAGGTAAATCACACCCCTTAATTTACCTTACCCCACACACCAACTATATTATCTGCTATATCTTTGTCATAGCTCTTCAGTCTTCCTTCTAGAGTCCCAACCTTCTTAATTTCTCGTTTCACAGACATCTCCCCAAGCTGTTTATCATTCCTGGTGCCCTTTTCTAGTCGTGCTTTTATTTCTACTATACATATTTTTAAATATGCAGTGACTGTATATCATGAATCAGCAGTCTCCCTTTTTCCACCCAAAGCGGGGAAATACAGTTGATTTATAAACTAGGAATACAAAATCCGCAAGTGCTATATAGGGGTGTCGGCAGCTGACCTCAACCCAGCAATGGCTGGAACCAGAGAAGCTACAACTTCATATACACAAGTGGGAACACTGGTAGGATCTTCTTGATGGAGATCATGCCAAAACACTGGCATAAAACACAAGGGATCAAATGAACTGGCAATATCTTACTTTTCTGCATTGCATAAGCATATTTCTATGCTTTTTAATCTTATACAAAATACACACTGCAGCTCACTTTCCTCATCCCTTTTTAAAGCATTTAGAACAAGATTATTCCCTCACCCCCTACCCAAACTCAGTCTGTGGCTGCTCTCCAGAGTTGACACCTATTCTGCAAAAGTTTGCAACTGGGCCTTTAACCATTTAAAAACGTGGCTCTCTTGAAAAGTCATGAGACCAGAGTAACTAAACCAGAGGTGCTCCACCTCCAGCAAACGGTGCTGTGTCATCTGGCCCACGCAGCTCCCCATGAGTCTGGAAATTTGGTGGTGGAGGGGAGTGGGGGTACCACTCTCCTGCTCCCAAATCTCCAGATCCACAGAGAGACCCAGGCCCTGTATGCTGGATCCGGTACCCAATACCAGGGTCCAGGGCTGGGGGGAGAGGTGGACCCGGGCCCCAATCCCAGCACGTGGGGGGGAGAAGGAGGTGGTGCCAGGCCCCTGGGACCCAATCCCAGCAGGAGGGAGAGTGTCAGCCCCCTGGGATCCAGGTGCGCTGGGGATGGGTGGGGGTACTGTTGGACCCCAACCCCCCATAAGCCCGTGGACAGGCCTCAAGCCACTCATTTGGTCTGCAGGGCCAAGAGGCTGAGCATCATTGGACTAAACTAACCCGGCATCCAAGGCAGTTCCTACTGCTTTCTCATAACAAAAAAGAACTATTCCTTGGACATGCTACACAATACCAGGGAAAAATCATTTTATCCTTCTAAGAGCTGTATTATGGCTGGTGGGGGGGAAAAGTGAGGCAGTATTTCAAGACTGATCTTTCTTTACAAGTCTGTTACAGAAGAGGACAGTCAATAGCACAGAAGGCTGGATACTGAATTTCACATCTAGACACAAGTCCAAATCAGGAAAGAAGTAACTCAAGTTGTTAATCTGATAGCATTAGCAATGTCTGTGATGGTCTCATGTTCCAGGGGAACTGACATCCCATCGCTGGCAGGCTCACGAATGGCAGAGAATGCATGAGCCACAGACACACAAGCTTAGAAACTGTTCCTTTCAAAGGATATCTCCTTTTAGCAGCACTAAACTCACTATAAAAAACACCTAATCCAGCTCGTCAAACAGTAAGCAAGACCAAGAGGTATGTGGAACGGCAGGCAAGTGGGGGACAGCTCAGTTACCTAAACATTTTGGAGTGTGTTTTCCCAAAACCTCTTCAGATCATAGAAACACAGACAATGAGGGTGGGAAGGGATCTCAGGAGGTCACATCTAGTCCGACCCCCTGCTCACAGCAGGACCAGCCCCAGCTACATCATCCCAGCCAAGGCTTTGTCTAGTCAGGCCTTAAAAACCTCCGAGGATGGAGAGTCCACCACCTCTTTGGGTGACCTGTTCCAGTGCTTCACCACCCTCTGAGTGAGAAAGTTTTTGCTAATATCCAACTTCAACCTCCCTTGCTAGATCTTTGCAGGATCTTAAGGCATTGGCAATACCCTCAGTATCTCCTGTTGTCTTCCTGTGGCTCACTGTTGTTTCTGAGGCTTTGGGTCTTTTGTACAATCTTTGAGTTGGTTGCAAGGCCTTAGGGGGTGCCTCGGAGCTTGTGGCGTGTGTGGGATGGAGCAGATATTCTTGGGGACCCTTCTGAACTGCCTGTCCGTTATGTGGCTGCCTGTCATCGCGGGGGGCTGAGCTCAATGACTCAGGCAGTCTCCTCCCACCCTCCGCTCCTAGTTCATTACCTGCAGGTAAACAGCTTTCTTACAGCCAACGTGCGCATGCAGCCTCTTGCGTGCACTGCCACTGTCAGACCTTTGTCTGATCTTGTTTGTTCTGTAACCACAGAAACAGCATTAAAAGCTCGACTGGCAGAGACACGACCTTCAGCCAAAGCCAAGCATCACGTTTTGCTTCCATTTAGATAGGCACATTTGGTGCCCATTCGCAGGCCCTTTCTCAGTCACGCTCTCCTGGGAGGTACAGGGCTCACCCTCCAAACGCTTCTCTTGTACCCCTGTTATACACGCAGCAGATCTATGCATGCTTAGGCAACAGACTTCCTGTTCTCTGAAGCTACTTGCCCCAAGCTTCCCTGTGGAAAGGCTGCCTGGGCTCCCGAAGAGCTCAGTCCTTTAACTTCCCAGTCCCAACTGCTTCAGAACATGTCTGAATAAGAGCAGGTACATGAACTAAAGTAACAGAAATGAAGAGTTATTATGGCTTCTCCTACAGCCCAGCTCCTTGGATTCCACCATGTAGATAGTGGGGCTTGTTATATTTGCAAGAAGGTATGCAGAAATCACACTGTCCCCTTCCTCCAAATACCACCAGTCTCTCCTTCCTCTCAGGATCCAGCTCCAAATTGCCAGTGTTTGAAGGCACCCCACAGACCGAGCCCAGCATCCCTCTACTTCCTGCTGGTTTATCGGCCTTGTCTCTTTATACAGCCCAGCAACTACTATTACGATAGTCTTCTCTACTGCTCCACCAGGTGAAACCACTTCTTTGGATTTCCCCACCTCCATCGCACTGCAAGTCTTACATTAAACTATAACTTTGTTCTGCTGCCTATTTACATTTGCAAAATTTAGTAAAAAAATTAATGAATCAAGTTTGGTCTACAGGGTGTAGGAAAGATGCAACACACAAAACAAAACTCTATTATGTAAAGTTTTAATTCTAGGAATTTAGGTTTCTTCCCTGTCCCTCACTACACCTCTGGGTCTACCACCACTGATCATCCTGGGGAAGGATCATCTGTATATATAGTACAGACTCTTGTCCCCTCATTTTGGGTGAAAAAATATGGGTACTTTTGGTAATCCAATCTGACAACACTATCCTTCCAGAAACTTGCTCAAAACAAAACTGTCATTACTAAGATTATGATGACCAAAATACAGGTCCCTTAAAATGGGAATATTAGCACGGATGCCACTTGCCAACCTCTGAGCCAGAGAAACTGAAGCCAGCAGGTACAAGGCAATCCAGGATCATGGTGCATGATGAAAGGTGGGACCCAACAAGGACCAGGCCTCCAGACAGATGTAGAACCAGGACTTCTAAAAATGAAATCTGTTAACTCAGGTAGGGTAAAAATCTCTCACTCCCTGCCCTTCCTTTGTGCATTTAAATTAGTCGCTCTTCTGTGGAGGGGTAAAAGACTTGCCCAAATGGCATATACTGCCCACTGAGGGAGGGGAAAAAAGTGAACTGATTACATAAAGCAGCAACAAATGTAGGAAGTGAATTGAAAAGATCTTTCAGAATTAAAGAAACACTTAAGACTTGCACAACAATAGGTAAAGAATTCAGACAGAAGGCAAGTACCATTCCCTAAGTGTCCAGCTACAAATTTGCCTTCTGTCTGAATTCTTTACCTATTGTTGTGCAAGTCTCAAGTGTTTCTTCAATTCTAAAAGATCTTTTTGTGCAATCAGTAGACATGGTTTATATGTAGTCATGCACACGCTACATGTACTAATAGACACGTACTAGCTCCATTTTGGGCTTCGGGTTTATTCCAATCTGATTCCTCTGTTCTGCATTCCCACACCCCTAGTGGCAATGGATATCTACAGGAAAAAAAAAAAGAGCCACATCTACCTCCCACCCCCTCCCCAAAATGAAAATGCTGAGCCTTGCTGTCAGTTCTGTCTGTTCTTACTTTCACAAAAAGAACAGAATTTGGGAGAAACAGACTGAAACAAGGAAACCGGCTCTCTGTGTAGCTTGGTCTACCACTAATTAAGATGTCCAGCTCTGCCCTGCCTTGGGATACTGAAGATACACATGCACGTGAGTAGAGTCATGATTTCTCACAAAATCCCTAAACGGCTGAGAAGTGATGGAGGGATGCAGATCCAGCTTTGTGCTGCAACAGTATTGGTCCTCGAGAATAGGAATGGCAGAGAAAGGGAAGGGAGATAACAGTTTCGTATTTTGCGGAGAAAAAGGCAGTCACAAAATCATTTCAGCTCCATAGGAAACAGGCACAAAAGCTGGCTGGCAAGGCAGAAAGCTCACAAAAGGCATGAAAAAATGAGGAGAGTCGCCCTCGGCACCAGGGTATTAAATAGCTTACATAACATGATGCTGCTGCTGCAAAGGATACAAATGAATGCAGCAAAAGCACACACATGGACACACACAGTCTTACTTCCCAAGGAGGCCTATTTTAATTATAATGGTTGCCACGGTTACTTTAATTTCATCATAGCTCCAAGTAGTCTCGCAACTGAAACCTCCTCACCACTAATCAGGAATCTTGTATAACATTAGCACTGAATAACCCAATTTGGACAAACTTAAAAGCTTGGTTTATTATGGAGGATGTTGAGGAAAATAAGATACCATTTTGTCTGGGGAAATGCTGCTGCTCCGTGCTGCTCTTCCTATGAGTTTTGTTTTACTCTTGTCCGTATCAAAGCAGCCAGCTACAACCCAGTCCAAACCACATCAGAATCAAGCTAGGTAAAATAGTATTTAGACACTGTTTTAGCATTTTTTTCCCCCTCGACATTTTTAAATAAAGGAGGGGGGGGGGGGGGGGAGGTGCAATGAAGCAGTATAAAAAACTACTGATCTATAGCATAACTTCTTTGGCAAAAGTCTCAGGAAAAATATCCCTATAATTTATACACAGTTGTTAGTAGGTCTGAACTCACAGTAGACAGGGACAAGGAGACTCCCAGGATCCAGAATAGTGTATTCCTTAGCTTCACAGTTCGACAAAGCTCAGTCAAAGGGGAGAGAAATCAACTTAATGGACTGTGCATATTCCTCAGCGCGCCCCAAAATAAGCAACTTTGCATGGCTATGACAGCAATTAAGTTGAGGACACGTTCTCTGTTGTAGATGTCCTGCACTTTAGGGCACACGTGTCCAGGGAGAGGGAGAACAGACAAAGGATTTCCCCCCTTCATACACACGCACTCAAATACGTGAGCAAAGCAGGCTGCCCAGGAAGGGGAGTTTAATTTCTGCCACTAATCTAGACAATTCTAGGACATCAGCAGCAAAGACACACCAATATGAATTTGTCCCTGCTCAGTTTAAGCTACCAAGTTTCTCTCTCCTTTTTGTGCGATTCGCACTCACTTTCTCTTAGCTGTTTTCTCTCTCCTGAGTCTCGCTTGTGGCAGTCTCTCCAAATATTACTCTGATCCTTTCCCTATCTAGATTTGTAATACTGCACCTTTACCCTGCCTCCACTGGTCGCTTGTGATCGTTTGGGGCCAAGTAAATTGCCTCTGAAATGATCCAATCCTCTACTGGCATTTAGCCCAAGGAACCAGCCTTCTTCTGGCAGTGCTGCTTTTATCTCCAGGTGTGTGCTAAAACAAAAAAAAGGAAGCAAAGCTGGTTATCTGCCTGATTCCTCCTTCACCCAACACAATGCATGAGCTACTCCTGCACAGATCCTTTCTTCAGGAGCACCAGACTGAAACAGATCTGACCTGGGAAAGCATCTCCATCATAGGGATGTCGAGGGAATTATATTTCCCAAACCCTGGATGCCTCAGCAGCAGCACAGGATTGTCCCTATTAAGGGCCAAAAGGAACTGCTAAAAATCAATCCTACTGGTGTCAGCCTTGCTCCTTGATAGCCTCTTGATAGCTCCAGGACAGTTTCTTGATAAGTGCTACATGATCCATCTCCAAATTTAAAGAGGTGTGTATGGACAACAAGCTAAATTGCTACCTGGTTTATAAATAGCCCAGCTAAAGACATGAGTAGCTTCAATACTCCTTTTAATGCACAAGATGAGCCGGAGAATAGTCAATAACAAGTAACCAGCACAGCCCTTAACTAACCAAAGTTTGGTACCCTTAACAGTCAGGTAGATTATGCTCCATTCCCAAAGGGCTTGTTGCACGGTTAATCCCTGCCCGCTGAAATGCCAATGTTTTCAGAAAGATTAAGCTGTTTTACACAAAAATCTTAGTCTCAGAATTATTTTCTAGTTGGGCTGGCTACAAACCTTGCTGCGTGAACTGAGAACCAGGTCGCCGACCTAGTTGATAAATAAAAGCACAGAGGATAAGGGAGGAGAGCCACCGGCGTCTGTGTTGAGCAGATATAATCTTGTTTAGATGAATTAATGGATTTAGGGGAATGAAAACAGTTTACCAATGGAAAATGCAGATAATGCTAATTTGACATGAGTTATCAACACCAGCAAGGCCAGAGAAAGTATACCAGAGGGAATGAGCCTAGGCCTGGCAGGGAGAAAGGACTCTACTCTAAGAGGGTTTCTCCCCCCGCTCTCTAGTAGCCATGATTTTGGTACAGAACTCCGATTGATGAGGCTCATATGAAAGTAGGGCTGGACGGGACCTCTCAAGGTCACCTAGTCCAGCCCCCTGCTCAAGGCAGGATCGTAAACACACTGGAGAGCAGGGAGCAAATTCAGGCAGATTTGGACAGACTGGGGAAGTGGGCACATCAGAATAATATGCAATTCAACAAGGATAAATGCAAGGTGCTGCACCTGGCAAGAAAGAGTCTCCAACACACCTATACACTGGGGGGTACCACTCTGAGTACCACAACAGTGGAAAGGGATCTCGGAGTCCTGGTTGACAGAAAAATGAACATGAGTCGCCAGTATGACGAGGTAATAAGCAAAGCTAACTGCACTCTGCCTTGCATCAGCGAGCAGGGCCACAGAAGTGATAATTCCCCTCTATGCGGCATTGGTAAGGCCGCAGATGGAGTACTGTGTCCAGTTTTGGGTGCCGCACTTCAAGAGGGATCTGGATAACCTTGAGAGGGTTCAGAGAAGGGCTGCTCGTACGGTTGAGGGCCTGCAGGTAAGACCGTATGAAGACAGACTGAGGATCTTCAGCCTCCACAAGAGAAGGCTGAGAGATGATCTTGTGGCTGCCTACAAACTCATCAGGGGGGCCAGCAGGGAATAGGGAACACACTGTTTACCAGGGCACCCCTCGGGGTTACCAGAAATAATGGCCACAAACTGAAGGAGAATAGATTTAGATTGGACATAAGGAACGAATTCTTTATGGTAAGGGTTGCCAAAATATGGAATGGGCTTCCAAGGGAGGTGGTGCTTTCCCCTACCCTGGAGGTGTTTAAGAGGAGATTAGATAGGCATCTGGCTGGGGTTACTTAACCCCAGTGCTCTTTCCTGCCTGGAGCAGGGGGTCAGACCCGATGATCTACCAGGTCCCTTCCAACTCTAGAAATCTATAAATCGATGACTCCCTGACTAAATCTATGAATCCCTGACTAAACCATCCCAGCCAAGGGTCTGTCCAACCTGCTCTTGAAAATTTCCAGGGCTGGAGAGTCCACATCTTCTCTAGGTGCCTGTTCCAATGGTTGACTGTCCTCAGAGTCAGAAAGTTCCTCCTAATCTGATCCAACCTAAATTTCTCCTGCTGCAGATTGAAGCCAATGCTCCTAGTCCTGTCTCCTAGAGTCACCAAGAGGAGCCCATCTCCATCCTCTCTGTCATTGCCCTTCAGGTATTTGAACTGATATCAAATTCCCTATCAGGCTTCTCTTCTCCAAACGAAATAGCTCCAGATCTTCCAGTCTTTCCTCACAAATCATGCTTCCCAGGCCTCTAATCATTTTTGTCACACTCCGCTGGACTCTTTCCAATCTATCCCCATCCTTTCTGGGGTGCGAGGCCCAAAACTGGACAGAGTACTCCAGGTGAGGCTTCGCCAGTGCCCAAGCGAGTGCTGAATATGCTGTCTCTACTGCGCTCTCATCTCAGGGTGTCCAAATACCTTACAAAGCGACACACTCAGCAAAAGCCCCGGGTGCTTTGGCATTCTGTCACTTTTTCCATTCCTATTTATTTAGTTGCTTAGTTATTGTTCTCTCTTATTCCTTCCCCCTCCCCATGTGAATTATTATAAAGAAGCCCTGGTTAACATAAAAAAAACTAAGGTGGGAATATGAATCTGGCATTTAAGTCCGAAATGGGGAGACCCACAGTTTCATTCAAGGGACTAATATCCTTCCGCATCAGTGTCTGCAAACCCATGCTGTAAAACAGGGGTGGGCCAACCTGTGGCAGGCAGCACAGGGGCAGACACGGCAAGGAGCAGAAAGCAGAGCAGCGGCTCAGGCACGGGAAGGGGATCAGAGTGGCATTTCGCGAGGATGTGGTGCTTAATTTGTGGCATGCCTGCCAAACAGGTTGGCCCCCACTGCTGCAAGGTATCCCAGCTGTAAGCTGCAGTTCTCCTAGCATGCGTCTTCATGGTGGCAGGTTTGAGAACCTCATCTATCAGAGCACGAAGAAAAGACTACTGGGGCACCAGTACAAGCAGAGGAAGTGGCCAATTATTTCACAAACCCCAAGAGTCAAATTAGTGCTTTGTTATTTGATACCAGGGATTTCAAGCTCTGAGGTAGTGTCTAGAATGAGTCTGAGTTCCAACATGTTCTTGACATATAAGCAGCTACCTGCATTAGATCTGAACTTGAGAGGGAAAGGAAGGGCTATGCTGAAAATTGTGCTTTTAGTACCTTGCATATTATGACCAAATGCTAAAAACAAGTGGACACCAATTGCTGGCTGGTGCTCAGAGCATTTGTCTCCAGCCCTAGCCATTCCAGTTGCTGTTTGCTGAACATGTGCATTGGACAGCTGGCTCTTTGTGCACTGATACAGGACTTTTCTTAGCATTGCCAGAGTGCTTGAGCCCCGTACTGGCTGCCATACAGACACGACACAGCATTTAAAAGGCTGCCCCCAACAGCTTCCCCTTCCCCAATTAAGCTCCCCTTCCTGTGCAGCCTGCTTCGATCGCTTATTTGAGCATGTGTATATGAAGGGGGAAATCCTTTATTCTCAGGTATAAAACAAAGAGAAAGGACAGATATGGAGGGATGAGGGAAATACAAGAAAACAATGGGACAAAGCGGGTCAACATAAAAGCGAGAGGTCTCAGAGATCAGAAGCCTAACCACTGTCAAGTGTGGCTTGGGGGTTTTGCAGGTCTCATGGTCAAGGTGAAACGGGCAAGTCAATTTGGAGATACTTGGGAGGCTTTTCTTCTTAGTATGAGAGAATCATGGGAGAGAACTTGCTTGAAAATCTACAAAATGATCAACGGAGGCTGGCACCATCGGCCGATTGAAGGCAGGATCCAACTTCAGTAACAACTGAGGGGGATCTGGGCAAATACGGAGTCTATGAAAGTAATCCTTGTAGTGGCATCCTGGATGGGCATGAACAGGGTGAGACTGCATGTGTCTAGGTCAAAAGGACCCCGAGTCAGAGAGAGAACGAAAGGAATCAATGAGAGCTTCGATGAGAGTTTTAGCTGCTGGGGTGGATGGGAAAGACCATATCTTAGGTTATGCAGAAAGAATCTGCAAAATGTGCATAGAGCCTGCAGGGAACATCGATAGGTCCCAGTAGAAGAGCAGTCCCAAGCAACACACATCTCCTGTAACAACAGCTACTGAAGAGAAAGACACTCCCTTACAAACAGTTTGGTGGGACTGCTGGAAGTGAGACCTAAGGTTCAAGATGCATCATCAGTTAGGGCAGACCAACATGGTAACAGGCCAACATTCATTCCTCCCCTCCTACCTCTACTGGAGTGCCACAGAAAATGGATTAGGTCCACTTTACAGCTCTGATAAATAGATTAGTCACTTGAGTCACCACTAGCTCCTACGTGAGATTCGAAAATTACATCATAAATCATCCAGCAACCCCGGCATCCAAGAAACACAGATGCACCATGAGTCTTTCCTTCCTGACATCATTGCTCCCCTCCCCATTTGGATTTTAACAATTAAACACCCCCTCACATGTGCAGAAGCAAAAAAACCAAGAGCAGGATTAAATATCAGTTACAATGTACTGTCTTAAATTCCTGTCATTGTAAGTTCAGCTCGACTCAGACGGTAAAAGCCAGGCTCAAAAGCCTACACAATACAGCATTAAAAGCCCTCAGTTCACAGATTGTCAGTGCATAGGCAGACATTGTAAGCAGCAAAGCACTCAAAGCCCCAGCTCCCAAAAAGAAAGCCGATGGATGCAATTCAAGTGCCACCGGGGTTAAAAATGAAACCCGGGAGCCAGCAGCTCTAGAAGACCAAGTTCCAGAAAACAGACGTTATTATAGCCTGCCTGTAGGGCTGATTTGCTGGATTTTTCTCTTGTCTCGTGGCTCATTTAAAACCCACAAGTACAACAGAAGAACAGAAGCACCACTGAACCTCTCTTTGAACAAAAAAATCAGCCAAGGAGACGGCAAATTGACAAGGCGGCTATAGCAAATGTCACTGAAGTCCTGTGAACTTCTCACTTTCTCATTATGCACAACACATGGCAAGGATAAGTATCTACCTTGTGGACTACAGGGCATGAAATAAGATGCCAGTTCACTAGCTAAGCACTTCCTGACTCTCAGTCTGTCATTTGGACTTGCCAAGTGGCTGCTCATACACCAAAAACTGATTTTACAACAATAAGGAATCCATTTGGCATTTTTGAAAGAGTCCTCCCTTGTCTTCTGGCCTTTGCACTGGGTTCAACACCTCGAGCACCAATTACTGACCCAAAAGATCCACGGGAAAATCTGAACAAGAAAGCAAGCGCACGAGAGACCTTTGTACTCAGATACAGGAACGCAAAGCATTTGCCAATATTCATTACAGCGTGAATTCCTGTTTTTGCTAAATGTCCCTGCCATCCAGCCCTCAAATCAATACACAACCTGTATGCCTAGAAAGTAGCAAAATGTACTTTGGCAGCTGAACAAAAATATGCCCTGAAAGAGAAGCAGAAATTGTAATGAAGCTAGGTTACCAAAAACGGTTTCAGGTAACTCCCGACTCCTCTACCTGAACCGAGTTTTGGGGACTGCTGGTAGAAGGGGCAGGTCATCCCAGGTTCTTGAAACTTTTTACAATACATCATTTGTGATTTCATTTTACAGCTGGTAAGACAGGTTGCAAACCTATGCCAAGAAGGTTCTTTGGGTAAATCTGATATCTTTTATTAGACTTTTTGAGTTGGTCTAATAAAAGATATCAAATTTACTCGAAGACCCTTATCTGCCTATGTCCTTAGACCAACACGGCTACAACCTGTACCCCTGAAACCTATGCCAAGAAAGTTGAAACAAACTTTCCTATTTCCATAAGCAATAGGGCTTTACAACCCACAACAGCAAGTTAGTCCCCTGACAGACAAAGGAAAACGTTCCCTGAAAACAGGCGCTAACATGACTTGCTGCAGCAAGTAGTTTCCATAAGCTAATGGGCCCTTGAGTCGTTAAGTCTCATGGGAAGAGCTCCCTTCACGTATTTCTCACACAACACTGGGATTAAAGTATCGCCACTTCCCCCTATGAACTGAAGCAAAAGAACCTAGTGTATTCTGACTGTCAGAAAAACCAATGTTCCCACCGCTGCTCTTTATCTTCATCTATTTGTGGGTTTTTTTGAGTAAACTCAGAGAGACCTGCCAGCTTCTCAGCTCTGGGGATTGAAGTTCTCGGCTTGCCAACACCAAATTTTCCTTTGGCATCTTGCACAAGGCATAAAAACAAATAACCAATGCTTATAAACCCCATGACCAGGCTTTTTAGTCGGGATGAAAAACTCCAGGGTTTCCAAGGCCACTCCCTCTGCAACTCTGAAAGGGAAACACGTGATAGCATGCACTGCCGCATCAACTTCCTGTACAATTAAAACACACAAAAACAACATTAGTAGAGTATTAAGGCGGCAAGGTCAAGCCCTCAGAAGTTAGGCAATACCAGATTTCAAGTTGCCTGGGGAATCTGAACTTGAACCCCTCGAGTGTCTGTGTTATAACTGTCTACTTGATGTTGTCTTTTTCTGCAGAACAGGCAACGCTCTTGGAAGGGTATCAAGGCTGGGCAGCGATGGCTGGTCTCTGCAGATTGATGGAGGTGGTGGAAGGTGTTCAGGGACTAATACAGAGGCTGTAGGAAATAGAAGAACTGTTATATGGTTTAGGGAGGCTGAAGAGTTAGATTCTCTTCCTGCCTCTGCCAGATTGTATGCGATGCTACGCAAGATGCTTAAAAGCAGCTTTCCCCAGGTGGCCACTAACCACAGGGCCTGGCTTGAGAGCAGGAAGTCGAATGGCACAAGGGCTGAGATGCAAGTCATTGGGAGCTGTGCTCTATCACACAAGGTATCCTGGGAAAAAACAGACCTTGGGCATGTCAATGTGCCACACCAATGAGTTGACCCTTGCCCTTAAATCTCTCTTTGCACCCGTCGCTCATCTCTAACATTGTGATCACACCACTTGGTTTCAAAAGGTACTGGGTAAATAAATTAGTATTTGTAGAGCACTCACGGATGTTTTCAGCACACACTATATATAGTGCCCGAGGAACCGAATAATCCTGCATTCACTCCAAGGTTTGAACTGCGTGCGGGAAATAAAGCACAGAGCAGCATGCTTGCTTGTAGGTGCTAAAAGCCAACTCCCACCCTCTCCCAAGCCTTTTCCAGAGGTTGATCTCTTGGAAGAGATGGAAGTTGCCTTGTCTCGTCCGGCCTTCCCACAGTCTCTGTTTTTGTAGCCTAAATATCAGACTGCCGCTATCAGCCAGAAAATGGTAGTGTGAAACGGACACAATGAGTTTCAATCCTGCCCAAAACCCCAAAGAAAGCAAGGCCATTTAAAACTTTTGACCTTCTGCAGCTTGGCAAAAGTGGGCCGGCCGTGTCTGCAGACCTGCACTTGACTAAAGTTCATGCTTTAGCCTTTATAAAAGGCTAAAGATTTTTTTTGCCTTTTATGAACACTTCCATTCTGCTGGCAGTGGGTTTAACAGAGATTGAGGGCACAGAAATGCTAAGACTCAAAAATCTTTGGTTTCATAGATGCTAGGGTTGGAAGGGATCGATCATCAAGTCCGACCCCCTGCATAGGCAGGAAAGAATGCTGGGTTTAGATGACCCCAACTAGATGCCTATCTAACCTCCTCTTGAAGACCCCCAGGGTAGGGGAGAGCACCACCTCCCTTGGGAGCCCGTTCCAGACCTTGGCCACTCGAACTGTGAAGAAGTTCTTCTAATGTCCAGTCTAAATCTGCTCTCTGCTAGCTTGTGGCCATTATTTCTTGTAACCCCCGGGGGCGCCTTGGTGAATAAAACCTCACCAATGCCCTTCTGTGCCCCCATGATGAACTTATAGGCAGCCACAAGGTCGCCTCTCAACCTTGTCTTGCGGAGGCTGAAAAGGTCCAGTTTCTCTAGTCTCTCCTCGTAGGGCTTGGCCTGCAAGCCCTTAACCATACGAGTGGCCCTTCTCTGGACCCTCTCCAGGTTATCCGCATCCCTCTTGAAGTGCGGCACCCAGAATTGCACGCAGTACTCCAACTGCGGTCTGACCAGCGCCCGATAGAGGGGAAGTATCACCTCCTTGGCTCTGTTCGTCATGCATCTGCTGATGCACGATAAAGTGCCATTGGCTTTTCTGATGGCTTCATCACACTGCCAGTTCATGTTCATCTTGGAGTCCACGAGGACTCCAAGATCCCTTTCCGCTTCTGTGCCTCCAAGCAGGTCATTTCCTAGGCAGTAGGTATGCCGGACATTTTTCCTCCCTAGGTGCAGTACTTTGCATTTCTCCTTGTTGAATTGCATTCTGTTGTTTTCTGCCCATTTGTCCAACCTGTCCAGGTCTGCTTGTAGCTGTTCCCTGCCCTCCGCCGTGTCCACTTCTCCCCACAGCTTTGTGTCATCTGCAAACTTGGACAGAGTACACTTCACTCCCTCGTCCAAATCGCTGATGAAGACATTGAAGAGTATCGGTCCTAGGATACTGGGTTTCGACTAGGAGATTAGGGAAAACGACACATCCCAAAAACCCACAATAAAGCAGATTTCTGGGGCCCCATCCTGCATCGCCAGCCAGCGGACAGCACCCCATTCAGCCTAATGACTCTCCCCTCACCATCCTCTGTGACTCTTTTCAGGAAAAGCTATAAGCTTTGAGTTAGCCGCCTCAACTGGATGCATTTCTCATATTTACCAAAGCATCCTCAAAACACGGTCCTGTCTCATGAGTCATTCCCTCAACTCATGACTTTCCTTTTGCCACCTCCACATAGGCCTAGGAGAGTCCTGGCCCCTGAACTTCCCTTCACCTGCATCACGCAGCAACATGACACTGCTGAGAATCCACTTCTGCTACAACCTTTTTCCAGGACCGTGTCTCTCCATAGTGCTGCAGGGCCTCCCTGGGGTGTCAGCACTCCCAACTCGAGCATATGTACAATGCTCGCCTTCCCGTGCAGAGAGATGCACATGACCATGTCATTCCATCATCCAGCAATTCCCAGGGCTCCACATGCATTTTGGCAGTCGGATCACAATTGTTCTTGGTTACAAAGCCCTCTGTGGAGTTGCACCAGCCTCTACTCGGCTTCTTGTAAAACTAGCTTCATCTCTGGGCCTGCAAATACCTTGGCTTTTGCTGGGAAAGAGCTCTCTCCTTTCCAACCCCAGCTGCCTGAAACAACTTACTTTGTGACTGTGACTTCAATGTGGATTCTGCAGAAGTTTGCACATAGCAAGTTGGACCCAACAGAAAAATTACGACTTTCTGATCAACTTGTGACTTAACTTCCATTACTTGAGCACATGAGAAGTGTGCATTTGAGTAGGAGTGCAGAACAAGAGGGGTTCTGTTCTGGAAATTAGAAGTTTCAAAACCATGCCTACCATGCTAATGTTGTCATTATAATCAGCACGTTTGGCTGCAAAAGGCTTTTAACCACTTGTGTACCACATCACTGAAGTCTGACCAGTTAGATACAGCTGCAGAGCTTTTGGCATGCAGGATATCCAAGTGCAAGTTACAAGAGGACAACATGGAGGACAGCTGCCCTCATGTTTAATACCAAGATGAGAAGCCTTGGAGGCTACTGGTCCCTGCATGCAATGCTCTGCTGCGAGATGAACAGCCAAGACCCTTTCTCTGCTGGGCTCCGATTTCCACAGGCTGTACTTCCATAATGCAACAAAAGACAGCTGCAGTTTATTCTTGCACGCACGTGGCTCCTGAACTCTTTGCCAATGCACGGTTTCACCCGATACCATTTGTACAGCCCAATGAGCATCAAAGGACAAAAAAAACCCAAATCTGTGTTTCTTATACACCCCACAGATCCATGAGAGCAATGCAGTCTACTAATAAAGAAAGAAAAGTGCAGCTCTAAGCTGTTGCTTCAGGGTCTTTGACAGAGATAGTCAATTGAGTTATAACAGCAAGCATCCCCAAATGAGATTTGGTTTCGGAAGTCTTTAACCTAACAGCATTCACACATTTTGAGAACTGCTTGAGGAAATCTAATCGGCGACTCCTCCGTCTTATTTCTGACTCTCCCCACTGGACAGCACCAAACTGGCCTCCAAAAACTCGGAGAGTCTTCAACACAACTCAATAAAGGCACAGTGAATGCAGCGTTTGGTAAATTTGATGTTGGCTCCCTTCACGGTCCTTAATGACATCTGCTAACAGGCGGGAACAGAATTTCTATACAGCTTCAGGGTATAAGTCAAGAAAATTAGAGTTTATTGAACCTTTACTCTTTTTTTTTATATCACTGCCATCAACTGCTCCATCTTTATCTCAATAACGCGACTGCTAACAGGGGCTGGGATGGCTCTCAGGGCTATGACTGTGACAAACCCAGCCCGGGCTAGTAGCAACCGCTATCTAAAGGGCATCCAGAGATGCAAAGTACTCGGTTCACCCTGTCTATCCATGCACTGGAGTAGAGTACTCATGGCTAAAACTTTTCGATGACAAAAGGGGCACCTAATGACCCTATAGATGCCATCACAGCAGAGAACCGCCATCAGAGATGGCTCTTGTAGCTCAAGGCACGTTTGGGGCAAGCTTGCAGTGTGGACGCCTACGGCTCTTCGTGCTACAGGTGAAAGAGGGCTACAGGTGAGAGACTGGCTGGGCACTTGTTCTCCCACACTTTGATTCCCCTTATTTCCCTTATTCTTGGATCTAGTGTGCTTTAGATCATCACCATGATCACCAACCACTGCAGATGAGCAGCCTCCAGTCCACATACAGTAAGACCGGACCTTACTACACAGACTGCCTCTTTTCCATTTTGAGGTGAGGTTTTATTTCTTCCCTTCATCCTTTCTAATACAGTCACCAGTTCTCAGTTTTGATCCACTTGTTCATATCTCAGCTCCCGAAGAGAGAATTCATCTCTAGATCCACAATCACTTTCAGAGACAGCATTAACACAGCAGCTCCTGTCAAATCACTGGCTCCTCTTTCACCTTACTTGTTGGCCTCCAGCTTGAATCTACAGGCCAGTTTCTTATTTAATGTCTTCAAGACTAACATCTTCCTCTTGAATATAACCACCTCTAATCCTGATGCCATGCATTTCTTCTTCTTCCTCCTCTACATGCACTCACAGATTAAACTCGGCTCTCTCCAGTATCATTTATCACCTTAACTTCACACCCAAAGCTCCAAATTGAAACGTCCTGAGCCACCAGCTCTCTTTCTCCCTCTCATCTGCAAGTCCTGCATTGCTACCTTCAGAGCAATGCCACCATTGAAATCTTTATGTATGCTTAGTCCAATCATCTTGCTCTCAATTTCAGGAGCTACTAAATGTTGTAGCAACACATGCACTGGCCTTCAGCCTACTAAAAATAACAAAAATGCCCTCCTAGTTGAACTAGTGATAGCCTGCAACAAGTCCCCATCATACACGCTGCGTTTCACTTCAAATAAATCCACCCTTCCTGTCTTTGCTACCCACTTGCCAGTCATCTTTGTCTTGTGCTGTTAAAAAGTCACTCTCTCTCATTCACAATGCCACCTCTCTCCCCTCCAAACCACCTAACTCACGTCTTCCTTTCTTGCCCCTTTCCTTTTATTTGACGCAGGACATAAAATTATTTGACAACTGATAAACTGCGGATACTCAAAAGACAACTTAAAGGTCAAATACAATTTCCAAGTCTCTGTTACTACCCACAGCCCATCCCTGAGCTACTGGGTGATAACTAAACCAAATCAACTGCAAACTCTAAATTGCAGATAAAACAAAACCACAGAGTTTATACTTCTCTGACAAGGAAGAGAAAAAGATCATGGTTTAACATTTCTGCCTATTTTGGCACAAGTTAGAAATGGCTTCAAATTCCTGGAAAACTGCTAATCTGTCACTAAAAAAATAAAATAAAATGATCACAGGGTTCAGGCACCTTTGCTCATAGCCCATTAACTCATTCCTGCACTGATCTAACATCTGAATGCTTTTGTATTTCACTAGTTTTTTCTTCTCCGCATGTCCCTTTTCCCTTTCTGTCTGGGAGACTCTCAGTACCCCAGGCTACCGTATTGGTCTTTCTACAAAGCTCTGAATGCGTCACACCCAAGATGCTATCTAAAAATAAACTGTGCGCATGCTGAGGGAGATGGACCCAAGTGTATTATACAGCAATGAAAGATTATTGCCTCCAAAGGTAAGATCGTACTAACTAGCATACAAATCACACTCATTATGAGCAGCACTAGGGAATTCAGCCTCAGGGGAAACGTTTATTACCCTGGTGTAACCGATCACTATGGATTAGAACAAAATCGAGCAAATGCCAAATACGAGTGCAGTCAGAAATCTGGAGAAGGATGTGGACTGCTGTATAACAGCAACCATAAATGTGGCAAAAACATTGCACCAAGCAACTGGGTTTAAGGTGAAAAGGCAGCACTTTGACTCGTCCATGCAATAAAATGGAAGTCAAGGTCAGAATCATCGTTTAGACAAGCCACATGAGAGTCATTTATAATCTTAGCCAAACGAAATGCCCAATTGCAGCTCACCAGTCAGGTGATGTGGCAGTCTAGCGAGCACCAGACATTTATCCTGACTGAATCACGCTGCTGAGGATTTTGAGTCGGGGTTGCACTCGGATGAGCGACGTGACTAGGAGATGCACCCAGTTACCGTACAGACCTGAGCCCTGTGTTGTCAGCTCCGTGCCCACTTAGTTTACAGACAAACCCCGCAGCTTGTACTGCCATCAGTACTGCAGAGGCGGTCGAGCTGTGGAAGAGCAAGCTGTGCTCTATTCTGTTCGGCTTAATGAATCAACAGGATTGCCAGCTCAGTTCCGATTCCAGAACCTTTATTTTGATAACGTGAAGCAGCAGAAAGAACACAGCTTGACATTCGCAGAGCAAGCTGTGCTTTCAGCGCTGACGGTTAGAAAAAAGTAACCTTTCTATTTGTTAACTGAGCAAATGCATTATTAATAATAAAACTTTGTGCCTTTCATCTGGAGATCTCAGTGTGGCTTACAAGCATTTAATAAGCCTTACGTGTGAGACAAGTGCAATGCACGTCTGTGCAAGCCATGAGGACAGACTCATTTCATAGAGAAATAGAGGCGCAAGAGTTGCAGGTGCAAAATGAGCTGGGAGTCCTAACTTGCACTCTGCTGCTGGCACCAACAGATCACATCATAGGCACCAACATCCGTTTCCCGATTCTTAATAACCTGATTTATGGACGCCAGCCTTAAGCCTGATCCATAAAGTGATGAACATTCAGCCTCAGCCGAAGTCAATGGGAGCTCACCTAACCAGCGAACTGCAACTGCACAGTGAAATTTGTTAAGACTACAAGCAATTCATGTGACTCGTCCTAATGATTTTTGACCTTTATTCAGTACCTCTGACCATCAGCTGCAAAGTGTCTCGGACCAAATGCTTCAGAGCAGAAGCCCCACAATAAGTGGTTCCTTTGGAAAGCCTGGGCCATACAGGCTGCTTCCTAGATGTCAGAGATGGGGGCTATAACAGTTGTCTAAACCAGGAGCGGGCAAAATGGCAGATCTGGCCAGTAGCTGGACTTGATTTCCCAGTAGCCCCTGCTCACAAGGCTCCTGGCCAGTCCCGTGACAACGCGGGGCTGCAGGACCGGGGCTCTGCCTCATGCTGTCATGTATGTCCCTGTGCTCTCAGGGTCTCCATGGAGCCCGGTCAGGAGCCGCATGGGCAGGGTGCACAGCTGGGCAGGGAGCTGCTCTGGGGCCAGGATCTTGGAGCGGTGACAGCGTGGGGTTGTGGCAGAGCTACTAAAGCATCCACGGGGGCATGCAGGCAGCGCTTCGTGGCTCTGCCCTGCACTGTCACCACCCTGAGATCCCGGGGTCTCCCCAACCACGCCTGTCTTGCTCCCAGCAACAGCCCTATCCCTGTCCCCCGACCGTGTGCCCTGCCCACACGGGTCCCCACTGTGAGGTGTGGGGCAAATGGGCCAGGGTCCCTAGGCAGTAGGGCTGGGTCTGGCGGCAGCAATCAGGAGCTGCTGAAAAATGGAGTCTATCGCAGGCCCAATCTGGCCCGCGAGCCAGACTTTGCCAACCCCTTGTCTAGAGCAAGTTCAAGGACAAATCTTAAAGCTTCAGGTATGAAAAAAGAGTGCTTAACTTGGTTATTGATACTTCCATGAATGCCACAAGTACCAATACAATTAAAATTAAACATGTACATAGGTGTCTGCAGAACCAGAGCCTAAGCATTCACTGTGCCATTTTTTTCAATTGACCAGCTATTACAAGTGTATCAATAAACTGGCGTGACTGTGCACAATCATTAACATTCATCAGTCTGGGTACAAAACCTTCACTCTTATCTAATGAAAAAATTAATTGGTGCCCACCCACCGGATGATAGGTGCAGGGAGAATTTCACAAGACTGAATGGATACGCATACGCGTAACAGGTCTAAACGAAGAGAGTAATCAAGTAAAAGCAGAGCCCTGATTAATTGAAACAAACTCTGAGGTCACCTCCACAGATGAAAAACACAGAGTTTAAGTATATGCAATTTAATGCATGTTAAGACATCCACCAGGAATCCTGAAATGCTTAATGTGTTAGCAAAATAAGACTTAAGCTCCCCTTTAGGGTTGACATGACCTGCTAAGAGAAGTAGTTTGTACATGTTCTTTCACAACATTTGATGAAGTGAGCTTTAGCCCACGAAAGCTGGTGTTGAGAGCCAGCCAGGGATTTAATAGCAGCCTTCAACTGCCTGCAGGGTGGTTCAAAAGAGGATGGAGCTGGATTGTTCTCAGTGGGGGCAGATGACAGGACAAGGAGCAATGGGCTCAAGTTGCAGCATGGGAAGTTGAGGTTAGATATTAGGAAGAATTTTCTCACCAGGAGGGTGGTGAAACACTCAGACAGGTTACCCAGAAAGGTTGGTGGAAGCTCCATCCTTGGAGGTTTTCAAAACCCAGCTAGACAAAACTTTGGCTGGGATGATCTACTTGGGGATGGTCTTGATTTGAGTGGGTGGTTGGACCAGATGTGACCTCCTGAGGTCCCTTCTATAACCATCGTTTTCTATGATAGTAAGTTGGTGTATATACTCCTCCCCCCCCCCCAACAAAAGCTTGTGTTGAGAGAGAGATAGTAGGCTGGTGTAAACACACGCACACTCCCCGCCCTACCTACTTTGGTTAGTTATAAACTGGAAATCTACCCTGCCTTCTACTTGACAGGTCTACTTCTACAGTGACCTGTTCACACACTAGAAGCACAGCTTACTTCATCCATCCTAGGATTTCGACATGCATTCACTAAGACATTTACAACAGTTTCCCTCCCTAGCCTTCCAATCAAGACAAGCCTGGAAAGTCTTAAAACCACAGGAATTTTACATTTATTATTCTACGCTGCCTTACAAGGGGTACGCATTTGCTTTTATATTTATTGCTGTACCATGCGAGCCCTGGATAGCTTGTGCACAGGCAATTTTTCAGGTGCTGGTTTCATAACAATTAAAAAAAAAACCTGTGCTTAAATCTACTGTTTCTTCTCTCAGGGCAGTGAGGAAAGTAATCCTGGATTTGTCAACCTGGTAAAATGAACCTTTAGGGCACAGGAACAAAGCACAAGCTGAACTCGCTGGAAAGCAGCAGCATCATCGAGCAGAAGGAACAGCATGTTCTACCAGACACCCGCGTTCGACACATCTCGCTTCCAATAACAACCGCACAGACTGACAGTCCCCAACACTAGGCAATGGGGACAGACTGGGGGGGATTAGCAGCTCCTTGGGCATAATCTGTGCTCCGACTGCAGCTCCCCCAAAGCTCAGCGCCGTTTGTTCTTGCATCAGGCCCTGTCGAGTGAGGCTAGGGGGAAAAAGGCAGAGCCCTTTACAATGATCCCTGTAGCATCCCTCACCACCCACAGCAGTCCTCCTGCTCCTGATGCATTTAAAGAGTCTAAATATGCCATCGTTTTGTGGCAGGGGGGGCCCGCCCCCGCAGTACAACCCTGCCACTATGCCCATCCTGTTATCAACCAAGTCATGGTTTCAGGAAGAGAGTATGTAGAAAAACGAGTGTCCTTTTAATGATGGACTCCCAAGGAGGGGACAGAGAAGAAAAAGGCGACTTTGCTTTCTAACAGAGCTGACCACTACAGAAGGCGATAGGGTGGGACATCAGATAACAGATCCCGGACTCTCCTCTGCGGGTGGGAGGATCTCGGGGAGGCATGCAGAGGACTCCCTGGGTTTGAAATTAGGAGCCTCACCCAAGATCACTCTCCAAGGACAGGCAAGTGCACCAGCTTCTTCTGGTCCTTCCACAGACCTATCTGGTGGGACAGGCTGCAAGCAAGGGCTCTCCAGCTGGGACCTCTCTCCCACAGAAAAGGAGATTTTTGGACCAAATCAAGTCCATGTCCTAACAGGGTGCATGGCTGAGCTATAAGCCCCTGCACAGATCCGCTTGGGAGGCAGGCGGGCCGGTCCTCACCCATGGTGGTGACCCGCAGCACTGGAGGGGACACACACACAGCAACCATGGACAGACACCCCTGGGGCTTCCCCAAGGCGCCCCACATGCCAGGGCAACCCCCAGACCCTCACCCAAGAGAGCAGCTTCTGCCTGGTGGGGGGGGGGGGGGGCTCTCCACCTGAGCGACCCCCGCTCTGTGGAGCCACCCTCCCTCCTCCCCAGAGTGGGTCCACCCTGAGGGGCAGAGCCTGGGGCATGGACAGGGTCCCCATCACTGCCGGGGGGGGGGAGCACCCATGAGGTGCCCCCAAATTGTGCAGAATGGGGAGCCCTCATCCCTGGGGGCCCCCAAATTGTGCAGAATGGGGAGCCCTCAACCTGGGGGGACCCCTCACCCTGGGGGACCCCACATTGTGCAGAATGGGGAGCCCTCATCCCTGGGGGCCCCCAAATTGTATTGAATGGGGAGCCCTGACCCCGGGGGACCCCAAATTGTATT
>NW_005842533.1:822401-822752 GCF_000455745.1 Alligator sinensis
CGAATTGTATTGAATGGGGACCCCTCACGCCAGGGGGACCCCAAATTGCACTGAATGGGGAGCCCTCACCCCAGGGAGGACCCCAAATTGTGCAGAATGGGGAGCCCTCACCCCAGGGAGGACCCCAAATTGCACTGAATGGGGACCTCTCACCCCTGGAGGACCCCAAATTGTGCAGAATAGGGAGCCCTCACCCCGGGGGGCCCCAAATTGCATTGAATGGGGAGTCCTCACCACGGGGGACCCCCTGCCCTGCCCCACGTGGGGCTCCCTACCTTCTTGACGGTGCGGGGCGCCTCGGTGACGGTGCCGTCGGGGCTGACGAGCGCCTCGCCTGCGCCCCCCGCGCCG
>NW_005842533.1:822934-825892 GCF_000455745.1 Alligator sinensis
CGCTCCCGGAAGCGCCCGCCGCGGGGGCCGCTGGAGCTTGGAGTCCACGCAGCGCTGGGAGCTCCACGTGCGGCGGCGTCGTAGTGCCACCCTCATGCGCCGCGCATCATGAATCACAGCGCAAGGGCGTCAAGTGCACCAAAAGCAATCAGCACTCCTGGCAGAGGTGATGTCCTTGATTAGACCAACTCCATTTTTGCAATATATAAATAAATAAAATTCAATTCAATTCAATTCAATAGTTTCGGACACAAACACCCTTCGCACTCGTGGCAGAGGCAATCTCTTTTATTAGACCAACTTGATTTTTGCAACAAAAATAAAATAAAATAATGGCAAGGTTTCGGATGCAAACACCCTTCATCCGGCATTGGAGAAAAGATTGTACAAGTTCTCCCAGGGAGAAAGGAAGGTTCATATTTCATAGGAGTTAAAGGTGTTTGGAACAGTTCGTTTTACTAGGCTCGGATTAATCTGTTGATCTTGAAATTGTTTGGTACCATAGGCAAACAAGGTGTTTTGGGGGGGTGTAACAGGGAACCCTAGCCCTGTTACCAGAAAGCAGGTTGACTCTTTTAAGATCAGGGCTTTCTGGGCACAGCGCGTTGGTAAGGTAGGGGTTAAAAGTTGAGCCAGGCCAGCTTGTCAGGTGATGGGAAGCGAGCAGGCCAGGACTATAAAAACCCTGGGCTGGGCAGTAGTTGGGGTCCTGGCAGCCAAAGGAGAAGGAGTGTGTGTGAGTGCTAGGGGAGCGGTTGGTCCAAAGACTGAAGGAACTACTGAGGACCCCGGAGAAGCAGCTGCAACCCCAGAGGAAGGACAGTAGCTGACAGCGGGGAGCAGAAGCATGACCCCTGAGTAAATATAAGCTGGCGTGCTGCCTTTTTTTATCATGTTTTTTTGGTGGAGGTTATAGCCTGTGGAGAGACTGTTTATGGGGTTTTTTTAATAACACTGGTGGTTTGGTGAGGCTGCTGGGGAAGAAGGAGGCCTCATTGGGACCTCACTACACTGTGGGGGCCTGGTGCCCATGTGGGTGCAGGATCTGGGGTGTACTGACCCCTGTGCCAGAGAAGGTGCAGTATTTGGGGTACATAGGCCCTGGTGCCAGTGTGGGTGCAGGATTTTGGGGGGAACAGACCATGGCACCAGAGGGTGCAATCCTAAAAGGCTGGGGTGGTCTCATGCCCCTGAAGTACAGTTTTGTCTTTTTGGTTTTTGTGGACTGGGACGGTGTGGGTTTGGGGCCATTCCTTGGCCTTGAACCTGCTGCCCCCTTGCTGTTGGTTGGGCCTCTGGGCTAGGGAGGTTGGACTCCAGACTGGAGCAGAAAGGAGGGCCTCAAGACAAGGAAAAGGGCTAGAGCCTCAGTCGAACCCTGTTTGGTGGGTTTAGATGGGGAGGCTAGAGGTTGAGGCCTGTGGAGGTGGGCCCCAGCATATGAAATATAATAGGCAGTCTCCTGCTTACAAGAACATCAGTATAACAATTTTCCATCAAGACGTGGCAGGCGAGGAGAGAGCGGGGACACAAGAAACCTTAAAGGGGACTCCAAGGGCGCCCCACATAGGGCGTGGATAACAGGCAAGATGGCTCGGGGGAAGGAAACCTGTTACAGGGGGTAAATCCAATATTTTTTTATTAAACCAAAGAGTTGGAAAAAATCTTTGCAAGCTTTCAGGCACAAAGGCCCTTCATCCAGCATCAGAGAAAAGATTGTACAAGTTCTCCTGGGTAGAAATGAAAGCTCTGGAAAAGTTCCCATGGGTACAAATGAAAGTTCATATTTTATAGGTTCATATTTCATAGCAGTTATGATAAAAATCTGTTTGGAACAGTTCATTTTATGCAGGTTAGGCTCAAAGAAAAGTGGGATTAGTCTGTTGACCTCACAGTGGTTTGGTGCAGATGCAGTTCTTTGGGTAAATCCGGTATCTCTTATTAAACCAACTGAAAGAGCTGGGAAAATTCTTCTTAACAAGCTTTCAGGTACAAACACCCTTCATCAGGCGAAGGGGGAAAAATTGTAAAAGTTCTCCTGGGTAGAAATGAAAGCTCATATTTCATAGGAGAGTTAAAGGTGTGATAAAATCTCCTGTTTGGTTGTAGCCATGTCAGTCTAAGAACATACCCAAAGTTCTTTGGGTAAATGTGGTGTCTTTCATTAGACTAATTCAAATAGCTGGAGACGAAGGGTATTTATACCCGAAAGCTTGCAAAGACTAATTTTTCCAACTATTTGAGTTGGTCTAATAAAAGATATCGGATTTACCCAAAGAAACTTGTCTGTTTGGAACAGTTCATTTTATGCAGGGTAGGATCAGAGAAACGTTGGAATAGTCTGGTGACCTCGAAATTGTTTGGTGCCATAAACAGTTACAGTTCTTTGGGTAAATCTGGTGTCTCATTAGACCGACTCAAAACATTGGAAAAAGTTCTTCTTTGCAAGCTTTTTGGACACAGACATCCTTCTCTGTACTTTGTTTGTACCTGAAAGTTTGCAAAGACCAATTTTTCTAACTCTTTGAGTCAGTCTAATAAAAGATATTGGATTTACCCAAAGAACTTTGTCTGTGTCCTTAGATCAACACAGCTACCAACCAACACCCCAAAATGTACCATCATTTTTCCTGTCATTGAATCTGGGGCAAAAACAAACACGGGGCCCTTACCAATCAGGGGCCTGCTGGGGCACTAGAGGCAGCACAGCCCAGGCAGGCATCCAGGCCACGAGCATCTGGGGCAGGCAGCCTGTGCCTCCTCCCCTCCAGCCAGGCCAGGGGTGGGCACAGGGCTCCGTGTGGGTGGCAGCAGCTTCCCAGCGTGCGGGCCGGGAGCGATCCAGGCCCTTTTTCGCGCCGCACGGGCTGTGGCCAGCAGCCCGGGCACGCTGGGTCAGAGAGAACAGGCGACACGCTGGAATTAGGCACGGACGCGTAATGGTTGATTCAAGATTGT
>NW_005842533.1:825947-833520 GCF_000455745.1 Alligator sinensis
CGACGGGGAGAGGCTAGAGGCTGATCAGACCCCTGTTGCCTGCTTGAAATGCGCTGGGTCCAATAGGCTCTGCAGCGCTTAGAGATCTTCACACAGCGTGAAGTCTCCTCCTCCTGGTGTTCGTGGAGTCCTCCAACTTGGGCGGAAACCACTCAAGCTTTTTATACGGCTAGCAAGCCAATCGCTAGCCGCCATGTGTGAATAATCTCACGCAAGCCAATAATGGGGCTCGAATTATAATACAAATGGCGGGAACTCTTTGCAAAGTGCATTTCTGTGCTGCAAAGAAGAAATGCACACTGCAAAGAAAGCTACAAATAGGTGGGAAAATAATTCAGTGGTGCCAAAGCACACACAAAACAAAAATCACACCTTTGGGTTGTGATACCCAGCACCATCCTTTTCCAGGAGGCCCCAAATCTCATTTAGTAAGAATACTAAGAGATTTATTTTAAATGCTATATGTGGTCTTAAATCTATACAAAGTCAAAGAGGTTTTGTGCTTGCCTCATTTGTAAATTCCAGGCATGTACCTAATACAGTAAGGTGCAAAATAAAGTGTAGAAGACTTATAATACACAGGCCTGAACCACAAAGCAAAGTAAGAATGATCGTACTAATAAATTCCGTTCAACCAGTTGGAGAAAGAGTTGAACAAAACCTCATAGTGGGGAGTGTCAAGTAGAGTGATGTAAGATATGATGATAACAGCATAAGGCAGCCTTACGTTTCTTAAAAAAGAAGACCACTTACTTGTGTACTTATTTGCTAACTTCAGCTGCAGCCCTCCAAAGCCTTATCCAAGCACTCGGTGCTGGGGCTGCCCTCCAGCCCTTCCCCAGCTGACCCCACTTACCCATGGCCTCTCAGATGCCACTTCTTTAGCTATCCCTCAACACAAGGCTAATGTCTGCCGGGGGGGACGGCATCCCTGATGGAAGCCTGCATGTGACATCTTTTAATGTGGAGAAGCTGGCGCGTAAGCGACAGATGCTGGGATTTGACAGGAAGGAGCCCTGAACCCAGCGGCAAAGATGTCCAAGGCAATTGGAGACCTCCATCCCGCTGCAGTCCTCATCTGCCTTCACAGCTGCAGGGAACCAGCAGGTCCTCAAGTACGCCTGTTGTGCCATTGGGTTCTTCAGGATTTTGGACTGTGCTCAGTCTGGGACCTCACTGCAGATCTGTGCACCAGGGGAGCCCCTACCAGGAGTAAAAGACTCAAGGTGATGTAGCTCTATGGTCCTTTCCACCACTAATAGGTTATGGTCCAAGGAGAGGGCTCAGATGGGCATGGAGGGGTATTGCCTTGCTCCAGAGCAGGTGGCACAGCCTCTTCCTGGGATCTCTTGAATGTATATTAACAACCTTTTATAGAAATAGGACACTGGCTGCTGTGGCAGGCTCAGGTGTGATGTCTGCTGTTGTGTGAGGGTTTATGGTAGTTTTGTGCAGAGTTTAGGTTATGCATTTGTCTGGGATGGTCTGGACAGGGCTGATCCTGACTCAGGCAGGGGGTTGGACCAGCTGTGACCTCAGGAGGTCCCTTCCAGCCCCGCTTCTCCGTGATTCCCGATTCTATGACTCCGACAACCAGGACACTACACTTTCTAAGACCCAGGTGTAGGTCCACACCCTCCCTGCCCTGCCAGCACTTTTGAGCCACCCAAGAGCAGTGAAAACACTGTCTTGCTCATTAAGGGATCATTTAAAAAAGTTTTTGTCAGAAAACCCAGTACTTCTTCATCACTTCAGCCATCTAACTGGATTTTCTAGCCCTGTAAGGTCGTGAAAAACATTGGAGAGAGGATGAGGATGCTCCAAAGGACATACTCATAGGGAAGTAGGGCTGGAAGAGACTTCATGAGGGCATCTAGTCCAGCCCCCTGCTCAAGACAGGATCTTCCTTGACTAAACCATCTCAGACAAGTGTCTGTCCAACCTGATCTTGAAGACTTCCAGGGATGGAGAGTCCGCTTCCTCTCTCCATGCCCGTTTCAATGCCCTCAGAGTCAAAAAGTTCCTCCTAGTCTCCAATCTAAATGTCCTCTGCTGCAGCTGGAGGCTGTTGCTCCTGCTCCTGTCCTCTACAGTCACAGAGAAAAGTCCATCTCCACTGACCTGAAGAAGTGATTTGGAAGGTGGGAGGAGAACTAGGAGAGGGTGAACATGAAAGCTGGAGGAGGACACAGTCCTGAGTCTGGAAAAGAGAGGCAATTGCAGGTAAGTCAAGGGTGAGGCTGGAGCACTGGTTCCAGCGAGACCAGGGAGCTCACTGAGAGGAGGGTCAGGGGAGTGCAGGAGTTGGGACCGGGGAAGGAGGACGGTGGTGGAGCTGGAGGAGTGCATGGATCCAGCTTGGGGAAGGCGGAAGGGCAATAGAGGTAGACACAAGTGGGGTCAAAGGGATTTTTATCTCTAGACAGGAGAGCGCAAAGCAGGCTTCTGCTTGGAGAGGCAGGTGCCAGAAGAAAGTCATTCCGGCTTGATTTAATTCATGCTCATTTCCTGGAGAGCATTTCTTGGATAAAACTCTGCATGTGGAATTTGGAGCACTTTTCAATATTGCTCTTCAACCAGCTGTTTGAGTTTCAGGGCAAAACTCCCCAAAGGAACCCCCTGCATCTTGCATCCGCCGGCTGCCACAGCTCCATCGTGAACCCACAGATGTCCCTTGGGGCACGTGACCTTCACTCTGATGCTGTCCTGCTTCTCGAGCAGACTGCAGGACACCCCCTGAGCTAGTAATGGAGCCCAGCTCGGCTGCCTCGTGCGTTGTACTTGCTCAGACGTACGAGCTGAGCACGTCCTGACTTGGTGTCCCTAGATGGCTTTGCAATATTGCTTCTTCTAAGGGCCAGAGGGTGCCAAGAAATATCTGAGAAGAACCGACAAAGTGTTGTGAGCTTCGGGGGTGGAAATCAGAGTTGCACCTGGAGGCAGAGCAGGGCATGAAAAATCCCAAGCCCCAGCCCAGCCAGCCAAACAGAACAGAAACAGGAGATTTCACCAACATCCTACACGAGGAAGGAGCTGTCTCCAAAACCCCTGGATTAAAAGCCCCCACATTTTGGCACATTATCCCAACCCTCTTACCAGGTAGCACCACAAAGGTCAAATCGCAGCCAGCAGATTTCAGAACACCAAGAACAGCCGACTTTTAAATACTGAATGCATTAGTCTACCATGCACCTTGTTTGGGGAAGGCAAAATGGGGAGAGAAAAAAAAAAGTTTCCATTTAATCAAACTCTCCAGAATCACATTTCTCACTTAAGACATGTGCCCCAATTTCCCATTGCTAAATTCAGGGGGAAAGACACATGGGGGACGTGGATAAATAAGGTAAAAAACAAGAACAGAAGTCTGCAAGAAGGAGGGGAGTGGCAGGCAGGTGCCAGGACAGTGTATGGGACATGCTTTTAGGAGAGGCAGATTCATTGCAGATTGTTCATAGCATCATGCTCATCCAGCAAGTGAGCAGAGACCTTACAGTTGTTCTGGAAAAGCAAATAAACCAAAAATTAGCTCCGCGGCCAACAATAAAGAGCGCCTAGTGACTCTACTTGATTGACTTCAACAAACGACGAGCATGTAGGGACAAAGGAGAACAACTGGCATCTCTCTATGCCCCTAGAAACTTCACCCCACCCACCTACCCTGCCTCCAAACCCGTGACTTGGGGTGAGGATGGTCCTCCTCTTGCTCTCGGGTTGGGGCTGCCCCAGAGGGCTCTTGCTGGGGTAGGAGGGTGGAGAGCCAGCGCTCGCGGGCAGGGCTGGCAGAGGGTTTGGGGAACCAGCACAGACGTGCCCTGAGAGTATCTGCAGCATGCATGTGCTGCAGCTGAGTCAGGCCTGGCTGTGGGCTGAAGGAAAGCTGGGGCAGACAGGAGAATATTTGGCACTGCCCTAAGCGCTGCATGCCTGGGCCTAACCCAGGTCTGCTGCTGGAGTCGTGCGCAGGCAGGAGCAGATTTATGGGGGTAGTTACCCACTGGTTGGCTGTTGCCACCATCAGAGGACATCACTGGGATGAAGGAGAGAGATTTCTCCCCAGAACAGCTGGGGCACTCGATCTGGAGAGAAGTCAGAGGATCATAGGGAAGTCAGGCTAGAAGGGACCTCTTACGGTCACCTCTAGTCCAGCCTCCTGCTCTAGACAGGATCATCCCTGACTAACCCATCCCAGCCAAGTGTCTGTCTTGCAACCTGCTCTTGCAAATGTCCTGGGATGGAGATCCCACAACCTCTCCAGGTGCCCGTTCCTATGCTTGTTCCCCCTCGGAGTCAGAAAGTCCCTCCTCATCTCCAACCTACATTTCCCTCCTTGCAGCTTGAGGCCATTGCTCTTGGGCTTTTCTCAGTGGCTGCTGGAGACAGCACTATCTCCATCCTCTCGCTAATCGCCGTCAGGTATTTGAACTGCGATCAAATCCCCCTTCAGGCTTCTCTTCTCCAGACTAAATAACCCCAGTCCTATCAGTCCGACTTCCCAGGCGTTGAATCATTTTTGCTGCTCTGTGCTGAACTCTTCCCAGTCTGTCCCCTACTTGAAGCATGGGGCCCAAAACCAGACACCGTCCTCCAGGGGCAGCCTCACCAGTGCCGGCTAGAGAGGAGGAATCGCTTCCCTTGATTTGCAAGTGACCTTCCAGTTAATGCAACCCAGTATATTGCTGGCCCAGCATACTGGTGACCAAAATGTCACCAGTTATCTACCAGTTTCCAGATAGGAAGCAGAAACCATAAAGACTATTCACGATCCAGTCATCCCTCAAAACCAAACACTACACAACTGCACGGGAGGCACAGAAATGGAAGTCAGTGAATCATGGCAGCGAGCAAGGGATCGTAGTCACTGACGTCTGGTACCAAAACACCAAATCTCCTCATCTTCCTGTTTCCATGTCTTCCCCTCATGGCTGGAAATGAAGGGGTCTCTGGCACAAGTGCTCCTGTAAACCTATGCTTTGGTCATGAAGAATTAAAGGATTCCTGCTCTCTTCAACCAAAACAGGTGCTGCATCCCGCCTTGCTGATGTGCTTCTGAATATGGATTTCCTTGATAACCTACAATGCCTCCACTCCACTACAGGACCTAATGCATCTCATGATGAAGAACTCTTTGCATCTAGTGCTCAGAGGAGGAAAAACAGCAGCCTTTTATGTAGGAACCTCATGGACATGGGCTCGGGGACCTTTCTGCTCTGTCCTTCTGGGAATTGGTGGAAGCCCTAGAGGAAAATCAAGCCACTATTCACACCTCTCTCCCCTCCACGCTGGGTACAGAAAGAGTTAAGTGTTCAGGATCCTCGCTGTCTGAGATTGTGGCCGTTCCTTTGATCCACCTGTGCATGCAATGATCCAGCCTGTGCTTAAGAAACCATCACTCAGCATAACTACTTTCCCCTCTTACTTTCCAACCTCCCAAATTTATACATTCTCCAAATATCTCCTCCAGCCCCTCCCAGACAGGCCTCAAACCAGTACATGCAACTGCAAGACGTCGCCCTGCTACTCTCTGCGCTGGGATCTCATTTCAAACTCGGTCCAGCTCACAGGGTGCAACCACGTCTTTAAAGCCGCAGGACTGGTCTGAGAACCGTTGTGCCCCATGTAGTCGCAGGCTCCAGTAATACCCATATTCCACATCGGCAGTGGATATCGGCTGAGCACAGGATTCACATGTACAGGAGACAGGTTTTTCTGCTGCTTGCTCACCGGAGAAGCTGGGATGACCACAGACCTCTGGTTCTGCAGAGCACGCTACAAAATCCACATGTTGGCCAACTATCCCGGAGGAAGCCCACCAAAAATGAAGGGCAGTGAATCTTGTACAAAGCCCAGTCCCTCCAGACTCAGGGGAAGAAAAGGAGAGGAAAAATGGATGTGCAGGCCATATACCATATTTTCTTGAATACAATATGCCCCAAATAAGATAAGCACTTTGTTTTTTGAAAGGCAGAATGAAGGAATAAAAAGACATTTCCTTGAAAATACTGGTAAGTCACAGAGTAGCAGCAGCTGGGGAACCCAGTATGTGCATTTTGCTGTTCCCGGTGAAGCACACACTTTCACTTTCCCCAGGCAGGGACTTACCATGCAGAAACTGCTATTGCCATACCTCCTTGCTTATAACATGCACTCCAATTTCCAGCAGTTAGTTTTTGGGAGAAAAGGTGCATGTCATCTGTGAGAAATTACATTAACTTTGTTGTGCTCTCTAACAGCATGGCATAAGTCAGCGGAGATGGAGAGAATCGTAGAAAAATGAGGGTCACAGGGACCTCAGGAGGTCACATCTAGTCCAACCCCCTGCTCCAAGCAGGGCCAGCCCCAGCTACATCATCCCAGCCAAGGCTTTGTCTAACTAGGTCTTAAAAACCTCCAAGGATGGAGATCCCACAACCTCTTTGAGTAGCCTGTTCCAGTGTTTTACTGCTCTCCTAGTGAGAAAATTCTACTAATATCCAACCTCAACCTCCCCTGCTGCAACGTGAGCCCATTGCTCCTTGTCCTGTCACCTGCCCCCGCTGAGAACAGTCCAGCTCCATCCTCTTTGCAACTTCTTTGGGTAGATACAGTCATCCTCTTGCTATGAGATCTGTCACTAACACAGGCAAAGCCAGTCCCATCCCACAGCACTGGCTATCTCACAGCACCTGCTGCACCGCAGACATAAAGTTCAGATGGATTCAAACAGTTTCTGCTTCATAGCCCGTGGGTCCCTGAGATGAGCCATCTGGCTCTACAGCAGCTCTGGATTTATTCTGTCCTCGTCTCCGGCTCGGCCAGGGTTCTCCCGCCTTTCCTGCATTTAATTAAAAAGAGACAGAAGAGACCAGTGAGCGCTGACATGTGTCCCCGGGGGCGGATGGGTAAATGAATTCACTGCAGATATTATCCCCATTTCTTGGAGCCTTTCTGCCTCTGCTGCAGGAATTGCTCACTTGGCTGTTCCAGAAGAGCAGACTGAAGGGGGATTTGATCATAGTCTTCAAATACCTGAAGAGCAATGACGGAGAGGATGGAGATGGGCTTTTCTTTGTGGCTGTAGGGGGACAGGATTAGGAGCAATGGCCTCAAGCTGCAGTAGGGCTGGAGATGAGGAGGAACTCTGGCTCTGAGGGTGATCAAGCAGAGGAACAGGCTGCCTAGGGCAGCTGTGACATCTCTGTCCTTGGAAGTTTTCAAGAGCATGTTCGACAGACACTTGCCTGGGATGGTTTAATCAGGGCTCATGGTCGTCAGCGATCCCTCACAGTTGAGGATGATGTAACAAGTCCATGGCCACCGGGCCGGCCATGATGCCTCCTAGGAGCCACGTGGCCTCTGCCTGGCTCTGGCTCGGCTGCAGCCCTTCCCTTGAAACTCGCTCACCATGCCTTGCTCTTGATGAAGGTTATATAGGGGAGGCTGCCTGTAGGCTCTGAGTGAGCCTGAGCCTGTGCCGATCACCCCGGGCCCCTCCTAGGTCTTCTCCGTTGCAGTCCTGCGCTCTCAGACCCTCTCGACCTGCCGGGCATCTGTTGCCTTATGGGCTCATTGCACGGCTCCGTACCTTCCCCACACC
>NW_005842533.1:833768-837582 GCF_000455745.1 Alligator sinensis
CACCACGTCTCAACCTTTGCAGGTGTTCGCTGTCTGTGATGCTGTTTATTTATAAACTCAGCCCCTTGGGCCTTTGGACCCCCCTAGTCCCTTACACAGCTCCCAGACCCCTGGTCCCACATGCCGCCCCTCCTCTGGCCCCCTGGGCTCCCCTGATCCCACACGCCACTCCTCTGCTGGGCTCCCAGACCCCTGGTCTTGCAAACTGCCCATCCTCTGAGCTCCCAGACCCCCCCTGACCCCACACACCACCCTGCCTCTAGGCTCCCGGACCCCCTTAGTCCTGCACGCCACCCCTCCTCTGGGATCCTGGACTCTGGTCCTGCATGCCCCCAAGAACTGGATTGCTGGTCTGTGTTACGTCATGGCATAGGTGGACACAGCTGCCTGCGAGTATGTGGAGGCATCCTTTTCCAAATGGGGGAAGCTTGGAACAGAGACCCACCAAGCTGCAGCAATGACTGAGAAACCCACTGAACACAACATGCACCTTCTGCTGCTGAAATAGGGATGTCTGGAGTCAGCAATAAGGAACCCATGATCTCAGCACACCCATAAAGTATTGGAAAAGTGACTGCCTGGGGTGCATTCAGAGACAGGGAAAAGCCAGGCCCTGCAGGTGGGTGGACAGGGTGTGGAAAGAGCCTGGTCACTTGTGTCCTCAGGTCTGGTCTGTCCCCATCGGTGCTGGTCACGTTCGTTGGCAGAGAGTCTGGGGGGTATCCCCCACTTCTGCCATGAGCTGCAGGTCAGGGCTGCTGGGACAGTTGGGGATGGAGACCTTGTCTCCCAGGGGAGAGGAGCAAAACACAAGCTGCCAGCTGCTCCCACACCCCATGGAGGAGGCCGGGGGCGGGGAGAGAAGAGAGCTGCTGTGGCCACAGGACCACAGTGGCACCAGAACAGCTGGGGAGGAACAGGCCCAGGGCAACTTAAGGCTGGAAGTGATGAGTTTCCTATAGAAGAGCTGGAGACTCAAGAAACAAGGAGGTTCCTGCCTGTCCGAGGCTCCTGCTCCTACTCACCTACAACGTGCCCTTGAATAAGACATGCACCGTATTTGGAAAAGGCAGAAGGAAGAATAGATTTTCCCCAAGCCAGGGCTGATCAGTCCAGCTGCACGGAGCAGGGGCAAATCCTGTCGTCTGTGCCACGTGCCCTGGGTGAGCCCATGCTAAGCACAGTCCCCTGCGTCGTTCCAGTATTCCCCTGCCTCTACGCTGGCACCTCAATTCATTTCCACCCTTAAGAGTTGCCACTTCTCCCATCTACATTTTGGGAACTGGTATGCGTGTTATATGAATACATATGTGCGTACTTACATACGTACTGGCCTCTGGCTGCTTTACCACTCCATCCAGGAAGAGCACAGACGATCTGCAGATGCTTCCTCAGCCTGATGAAGGGTATTTTTACCTGAAAGCTTGCAAAGACGAATTTTTCCAATTATATGAGTTGGTTTAATACAAGATATCGGATTTACCCAAAGACCTTTGTCTGCCTATGAATGCATACAGTACTTGCTATGTGTTTGTACAGCATTCAGCACATTGGAGCTCCCTCTGATTGAGTTCCCAAGTTCAGGCTCTGGCGACCTAAAACCTGTGGGCTGGATGCAGCCGTTTTACCCAGCCCATGGAGCCAGGGGTCCTTAATGGTGTTTCTGCAGCTTGGCACTTGGTTGGGGTGGCAAGAAGTAGCGGTGAAGGGGGGAAGCAGTCACTCCGGCTCCGGCTATGCTTGGAGCTCAGCTTCATCAGAGCAACTCACAGCTGCAAAACCTTGCTGATGCCTGTCTAGGCAGTGCCACAATAGGAGCATTCAGCTCTGCACACCTGATCTCCCACAGGCATTGGGGCACCACCAGAGATGCGGGCTCAGCGGTAAAGAGCCAAGGCTGCTATCCTGGTACGAGGGACCTCCCCTGGGGCCCAAGTCCTTAAGACAGCCGCAGGCCGGGGATGGATGGTGTGCAGCAGCAGGGGAGCTCAGGGGAGCCTAGCTTCCAGGGCCCACTATGGGACTGGAACAAGTTCTGGCACCAGCTTCTGCCCCCATCAGGGACCAGGCCATCGCCACCAGTGCACAGCCCACGTCAGAGCAGTGCTGGGCTCCAGGGTGCTGGTGTGGGGCTGGGCAGAGCAGGGAAGCCCCCGAGCTGCTGGGATGCAGCTCACGCCCCTCTGCCACAAGGCATTGGCCTGTTCATCCCAGAAGCAGGTCCCGGGGGGAGAGCATTGGGAGCTGCTGCCTCGCTCCCCAACTGCATCCCTCGTGCTGAAGCCCCCATCCAGCGCCTCCATCCTCCAGGCCTCCCAGCTCCAGCATCGGTCCAGCTCCGTGCCATGCCCATGCCCGCAGCACCACCTGCTGGCCCAGGACTTTCCTGGGCAGCCTGGCCTGGTGCGGTCCAGCCCTGCCATCCCTCTCATCACTGCTGGCTGCGCGTTTTGCTCTCACAATGCTCCTCCGACCCCCCTCCAGATGAGCTGGGGGAGCTCGCTGGCTTGCTTCATTATACAACTCAGCTTGAAAACAGCACCATTTTGGTGATGGAGGCAGCTCAGCATGGCCGGCTGGCAGTGCGGGGCCCTGAGGCATTACGCACAGCTCGGCCAATGCCTGCCAGACCCAGCACATCTCCCCCCAGCATGCCCACTCCTCCAGTCCCCACTCGGCACCCACAAAGCAAAGACACCCCATTCCCACCTTGACAGATGGACAGACGCTGCTCATCTGATGTCCCCTCAGCCCTGACCTGCAGCCCCTCTCTTGTTGTCCCAGCCCTGGTCTCCCCCACGCAGCAAATGTCCCTGCAGCTGCCACCCCATCCACCTCCCCGCAGTGACACCAGTGCCCCCACCCCTGGGTGCTCCTGTTCCTCCTCCTTTCCCAGGCAGACAACCCCCCCATGCCAGGGCCGGCATGTACCCGCAGGCTTTCCCTGGACGTCCCCATCACTTGCAGAAGCCAGGAGGAAAATGCTGCTGAAGGAACGACTTAAAGCTAAGAAACCGAGCAGCGTCCCGTGGAACAGCCCTGGCTGCAAGGAGGGGAACCGTGGCTAGCAGCTGTGGTCCGTCGCAACCCCTTCACTCCCATGCATCGGACTGGGTTGGAGGAAGGGAGAGAACAGCCTGGGTTTTCCCAGAGTTAGACGGGAGTAAGTTGCTGCAGCAATGCAGACGGGCGCGCTTGGTTTAAAGGCCCAGCGTCCACCCGATGCTTTCCGTCCCCGTTCTTCACGACCCGCCTTCCCACTCGCTTCTGCTGCAACACCTACGAAATAAAGCACGACACGACACAACGCACCTTGCCGACGGCTGCCCGTCGCTCTGGCCGATCTTGTTTTCTTGCACTGCCCTGTGTATGCATATCCACTTCCCAGCCCTTGTCTTGCACCTAGACTGACAACCCGTTCAGGGCCAGAGCCCACCAGAACAAGACCTTGCTCTGCAGCTAGGCCTCCACAACACCAGTAATCAATAATTGTAGTCACCTGAACCCTGAGCTCAGCTGAATGGAAAGAGATTTGCAGAGAAACCACTTCTGCACCAAGGATTTCCTTTGTGCTTTGGTGGCTACCGTATTCGCTCGCATACAACATGCACTTTCCCCCACAATTCAGCTTTGGAAAACTGGGCTGTTATCAGTGAGGAAATATGGTAAAAACACTTTCTGCCTTTCCGGGGAGCAGGGGCACAGGGTGGGAGTGGGCCCTGAGCACAAAGTAACGCTGCGGTGCTGCAAGTGGTGCTGTCTAGCTGCTGGCTGTGGACACTTTCTCTCCCCCCTTGGGAGAGGCTCCTGCTGA
>NW_005842533.1:837613-841869 GCF_000455745.1 Alligator sinensis
CTTTCAAAAACAAGGTGTGTATCTTTTTCAGGGGCGTGCTATATGTGAGAAGATACGGTATTTACATGGGTCCCCTGACAGCCAGTCAGTCTCTCCCTTGCTGCAAAGACCTTGTGGACTGTCTCAAGGCAGCAAAAAAGGTCCCCTGTTGGGTTTTTTCCTCCCCCCAAAAATCTTAATTGGGACATATTTAAAAGGTTGTTTTTTAAAAATGAGCCAGCTCAGCCTCAAATCATCCTAAGCCAATCACGTGCATCTCAAATCACCCTTTCTTCCAGGCACCAATGAAAGGCAGAGAAATGGGTTTATTTCTTGGTTGTAGAACGTTGGTTCTCAGCGTTTTTAGACTCAAGGCCATCCTCAGAAAATCCCCGCTCTGAGCTTACACTTCTTTTTTGATGATGGAAAAAGGCAAGAGCCATTCCTCTGTTGCAAAAAGTCCAAAAGCCCACGACGGGGCAGGATGTTTGTGACCTCCGGACCCCTATTGGGAATCTCTGGGTTTATCTCATGACTCACGTGTCGATGTTTGCACATCTAGATGTGCTAATACCTGTCAAGGGATCTCCCAGCACCCCAGGGTGCCACGGTTGAGAACCACTGTTACAGGGTGTTTGTGGGGGGTGAAACCAGGCCAGAGGAAAGCTCTTTGGGTGACCGAACCCGCACAGCCCTGAAGTTCCCCCATGTCATGCAATCAAGCAGCTCCTTATCTGGATGATTTATGATTCCTCAAATCATTGATCTAGCTGGGGCTGGTCCTGCTTGGAGCAGGGGTTGGACTAGCTGTGACCTCCTGAGCTCCCTTCCAACCCTCATTTTCTATGATTAGGAGCAACATCCCTTTATACATATATTTTTTAATTCAGCTCAAGCTGGGTTTAAACTTTCATTTTGCCCGCAACGCAGACCCTGCCACATCCCTGATGTCAATCTGGAGTCAGTTTGGCTCCGGGGTTCCCTCTGCTTTGCTTATTAAAAAGAACTGAGTCCGTGCCAGGCACAAAGATCATTTCTACTGGCTGCCGGCGTTAGCGGAGATGCACGTTGCACCATTTAAACCATCAGCCTGAAAACAAGAGGCTGTTCACAGGGGGGGTTTGGATTGCACCTCTGAGCTTTGAACCCACTTGGTCTCCTATAAGACAAACGCTACAAAGCTTTCCTCCATGAGCAGGTTCTAGCTTCTCTCTCATTTTAAAGCGGGGGCAGCTCATGACACTGAAATAGTGACAAAATGATTCCCCCCTGCCCTGGCGCACAGCAAAACGGACTCAGCAGGACACCATTAAAGCCAGGAGCCGTGTGCGGTTCGATACAAGACTAGACATTTATAAGCATGAAGAACACAGATACAAATCACGTTAGCAAGGACACCGACCCTCCTCCACGAAGGCTCAGGTGGCTGAACACTGACGGGAGTTTAGGAAGCACCTTCCACCCGAGGGCCCGTTACGGCATAAGGGACCACTTGAGGGAGGGCTGCAGCTTCTCCCCCAAAACGTCTGATACTGGCCATGGTCAGAGATGTGATGCTGAGTGAGGTGGGCCCGGTACCGGTCCAGTTTGGCACTCCTCTGTGTCCTGGTTCAATTCCATCTCCAGGCAGCAGCATGTTTCCCTGCGTGTGATATTATTCGGATGCACACAATGGCATTTGTACATGTGTAGAGGCCAGGTGAATGACAGACACCTGGAGGGGGTGGTCTCCATTCCCCAAAGCTACAGAACCAGCTCCAACCATCCCAGGACCCTGGGAGAGCTCAGATCTGGATAGAAAGGGGCTTGGTTGGGCCCATGCCTATGAACCAGACCTGGGGACCAGATCCTTCCCCCTGACACTAGCAGACTGAAGCTCTGGAGCCCCCTTCACCCTTTTGCAGCAGGAAAAGAGCCCATCTGTGGGGTTGGGGGCACTGCCAGCCCGGGCTGGAGCTGGGGGGCGGGGTGTGGCTTCAACCCCTTGGGAATGTCGGGTTCTGGGGAAAAAGCTGGAACTGGTTATCTGAGCTGCGGAGTCGAGGGGACGCTCCCAGGAGATCAACCCAATATGCAGCTCCTCCCACGGAGGGGCCCCAGCAAGGCCCCGCCCCTGCCCAAAGTCTAAGCCCCTCCTACCAACTCCAGATTGAAAGGCGGGGTTGGGGTTCTTTTGCGACAGACGTCACATTTATCCCCGCGCTCCTGAGTCAACGCCGACTGCAAGAAGCCGGGTGGGCTTCTCCGGTCGAAGTTCAGAAACGGAAAGATGGTTTCGCGTGCTGGGTCTATGCCTCCGTGGGGGTCCGTCTCCACGTGGGAGGAGCCAGTGCAGCCGATGCTCGTTCTACAAGTAGCACGGCTGCTTTCGGCTGACACTGCTAGCCAACCCACAGCCACCTCTCTTCTGCTTGGCATGCTGGGATACAGGAGGAACAGATCCAAAAAATGCCTCCGCCGTGGATCTGGGTGATGAGACTGACAACAACAGCCTGGTGCATCCTGTCTATACAGGTCTGCCCAGTCCTGGGTGTCAATCCAGAGCCACCCCCGTGGCATGGAGGTCAAGCTGGCATGTCCTAACCCAGGAGCCCCAGGTGCGATGTCGCCCAGCTAGAGGCCTGGCCTGGGCTGCATGGCCTGTGGTTTCTGGGCTCTATACACCCGCAATGCAACAGGAGCATGTATCCCCACTCAGTCGCATGGGGCCCGGGAGCCTGTGGGCATTCGGCTCCCTGCCCAGCCAGGAAGGGTATCTCCAGAGGGAAAGGCAGCATGTGCTGGGTCCTGGCTATAAGAGTCCTCCTGCGGGCCTTTTCCTGCATATCCTAGCATGCTGTGCACCTCTGCAGCCATGTAGAGCATCCCTTTTTGGGGCTGGTGGGAGGGGATCCAGACCAGTCTCCCCAGTATAAACTCCCACCCTCCCCGGTATAGCTGCCATAGGAGAGAGCTGCCTGCCCCTTCCTTCATCCTGGGGGCCATGTGATGGCCCCATGCCCATCACCGCACTGGGGTGGCTGGCATGGAGCAGGCCGCATGGCCTGTGGATATGGAGATGCTCCTTTCTGGGCAGTCCCCTCTCGCCCCCATGCCCTGGTCCTGGCATTTTAACCACACCTCAGTCCCCTGTGTGATGCTGGGTACAGCGTGCCTTGCATGCACCTTGGAGCTGCTCAGCATGGGTCCCTGGCCCCACGTGTCCATGTGCCCCTCACCCAGAGTCCTCAGACTGCACAGCCACGGCTGAGGCCTGTCCAAGCTGGGGCTGCCCCAGGAGTGTCCCCAAATCCTCCCCACATCACGGCGAGCCCGACACAGCTCCATTTAAGGAGCACAGTGCTGCCGTAGGTGACTACGGCCCCCCACAATGCCCCATCCCTGCTGCCGACTGCCCAAGGTCACCCAGAGCAACAAATAACACTTCTCCAGTGGCATCCAGCTCGGCACAAGCTCAGGGATCGGTGCCCAGAGCTGCAAACTCCCTGCAGCAGGGGCCAGGCCTGAGCCTCGTAGCTGGGAGCAGCCAGAGGTGGGTGGTGTCCAGAGGTGGCCACACAGCAGCGGAGGGTTGGGCCCACTTGGGGTCAGAGGAAAGCAGCCCCAGCCGGCTCTGCCCCCTTCCACGGCGTCCTCCTCCTATGCCCTCACTCCTAGTGCTCCGGCCCACCCCAGGCTCCTGTGTTAGGAGAGTCTAAAAGTCTGAATCAGCGTCCAGCAGCTCCGCATCCACGAGGTTCGTCCGGGAGTGCCCAGGGGCGAAGGCAGCCTGCCGGCCCTGAGTCCGCAGCCCATAGGGGTCCAGCTTGGATGGCATGGGACCCAGGCAGGACCGAGGAGCAACACAGCCCCTCACACTGCTGTGCCCCAGGCTCAGCTCCTCCTGGAGCCCGCTCTCGGGGCAGAAGGGGTTGTTGATGAGGTGCAACATGCCCGGGCACCGGTGGTCCCGGGGGAAGAAGCCGGGTCTCAGTGCGGGGTAGGAGCCAGGGAGCAGCGTCTCCTCGATGAGCCGGGAGTCACGGGGGCCAGCAACCAGGCAGGTCTGGCGCGGGAGCTGGGGCAGGCGCGGGACGGAGCTGGAGGCTGGCGGGGCGCAGCAGCCCCCGTCGCAGGGCAGGGGTGCAGGCCCCAGCGGGCAGACATCCTTCTTCTTCTTCCTCCGCTTCTTCCTGCGGTTGCTCCGCTGCTCCAGCTCGGGCGAGATCTCGGCCTCCACCACCCACAGGTTGGGCCTGTCCTCGGGTGGCACTGAACCGGCAAGAGGTGGGGGGGGG
>NW_005842533.1:842599-871371 GCF_000455745.1 Alligator sinensis
GGCGGGTCCGCCGGGGGGAGCGGAGGGGGGAGAGGGGGGGGGGGGGGGGGGAAGCATGTGAGCACGCAGGGGAAGCGGGCCAAGCTTAGCGCAGTACATACGCACTATGTAAGGTCCCACAAATGCATGTAGCTATGAGTGCCCCCTGCCTGGACATAGTTTCATAGTTTCATAGTTTCAGGGTCGGAAGGGACCTAATAGATCTTCTAGCCCGACCCCCCGCCAGGGCGGGAGAACAACCCAAAAACACAAACAAAACCACTCACCCTAAAAACAAAAACGGGACTCAAATGAGTCCAGCCAGGTAAGTATCCAGCCTCTTCTTAAAGATCCCCAGGGTAGGGGCCAGCACCACCTCCCTTGGAAGTTGGTTCCAGCTCCTAGCCGCCCTGACTGTGAAGTAGTTTTTTCGGATGTCCAATCTGTACCTCCTCTCCATCAACTTGTGCCCATTATTCCTTGTTATGCCAGTAGGGGCTAGGGGAAACAGCGTCTCCCCCAAACCCTTCTGGTTCCCCCTAGTGAGTTTATAGACGGTCACCAGGTCCCCCCTCAGCCTTCTCTTGTGGAGGCTGAATAGGTTCAGGTCCCGCAGTCTCTCACTGTAGGGTCTGCCCTGTTGTCCCCGGATCATGCGGGTGGCCCTCCTCTGGACCCTCTCCATGTTGTCCACATCCCTCCTGAAATGGGGCGCACAGAACTGGACACAATACTCCAGCTGCGGCCTGACCAGCGTCGCATAGAGGGGGAGGATCACCTCCCTGGCTCTACTCGAGATGCACCTGTGGATGCACGACAAGGTCCGGTTAGCCCTGCCAACCATGACCTCGCATTGTCGGCCCATGTTCATCTTGGAGTCAATAATGACACCAAGATCCCTTTCCGCCTCCGTGCTCTCCAGTAGGGAGCTCCCCATGGCCTGGGGAGAATCATTTCTCCTCTCTGGACCTCTATTTGCCCATCTTTAAAATGGGAGCTAAAGGGCACTGGATGCCGGGCTAAGACACGACTGTAGAACAGCCCAAAACATGCCCTGACTGTTAAAATGCAGCTGCTTCTGGGGTGTAGCATGGCTGCTACTCCATGGGGGCTGAGCTGGCCAGCAAGGGGAGAGGACTGGTGCCTTCTACTGGGGCAGTGCAGGTGGCAGGATACGAGTGCCCCCTGCCTGGACACTGGGAAGATGCTGGGGGAGGGGCTGGGGGCAACATCACCCCGCTGCTTGGGTGTCTGCCCCGTTGGGTGTCTGCCCTGTTAACAGCTTGGGAGCATGGAGAGCTCTTTCAGTTCTGGGCTCTTGGCCAAATCCCAGGTCTCCCAAGGACACCCATTTTAAAGATGGGAAAATGGAGGTGCAGAGAGGAGAAATGATGCTCCCCAGGCCATGAGCACGTGAGAGTCAGAGCCAGGGACAGGACCATGGTCTCATGTCCCCCCCAGTTCCCCACCACGAGGGGAGCTGGTCTCATGGCCACGGCCTCAGCCTGGACCTCAGGAGAACGGAGTCAGTTCCCAGCTCTGCCACAGACTCTGTTCATGGCCTTGGGCAACTCCCTTCACCTCAATTTCCAGCTGCCCTATGGGGTGAACAAGACTTCCCCAGTTTCCCAGAGGGCACAGGTCAGGGGGCTGGCACCCAGTGTGGGTTCATGCAGGGTCTGGCACGTGGCTTTGGTGGGGAATCCCTGGTGCTTGCATCTGACATGCTGCTACCCTAGCACCTCTTCCCACCCCACCGCACGCTCCCCAGGACTTGCCGGGGGTGGCCATGGGCGTGATGGAGATGTCCTGCGGCAAGATGGCGCCTCGCCGGGCCACCATCTTGGTGATGTGCTGAGCCCAGGCGGAGGAGACGTCGGCTGACGGCTCATTGAGGTCGAACGCCAGACCGGCTGCAACGAAAACCGGGTGGAGGCGGGGGGGAATCTCTTTTAATGTCCACTCAAGGCCCACCATCTGCCCCACGCTACCCCAGCCCCGCCCCGGGGTTCTTCCTGCACTGCCGTTCACACCGCGGGGAGACCTGGGGCCCGAGAGCACTACTTAAACACCGTGCCCTCCCCAAGTGCCAACCCAAACCCCCTTCCCCTGCCAGATCTGCTGTCCTGCTTTCTGCTCCCAGCTATATGCTCGCTGCCCAACTTTCTGCTCTGCTTTCTGCTCCCTGTCCAATCTACTGCTCTGTTCCCTGCCCACTCTGCTGATTGGCCTTCTGCTCCCTGCTGTGCCCCCACCGCCTGCTCTGCTTTCTGCTCCTTGCTCAACCTGCTGCTCTGCTTTCTGTTCCCTGTGTGTTCCTGGCCTGATCTGCAGCTCTGCTAGCTGCTCCCTGCCCAATCTGTCATTGAGCTGCCTGTCCCCTCCCTGATCTGCCACGCATCATGTACACAGGCTGCCCGCGCCACTTGTGCCGCCCTTGCTTTGGAGGGCGAGGCACTCGGATGGTCTGGCACAGGGGCCATACAAGCCCCCAGGACAGAGGGAGAAATTCACTCCGAGGTCCCTCCTTGGTGCAGACACACAGCACATCTGTTCCTAAGAGCTCAGTCTCCTAGAGCAGAGCCCGGACTCACAGCACTTGCCGTGGGCCTGAGATCCTCATCTGCTCCATCCCCCAGTAGCCCACAATGCAAAGCAGCTCCCCTGACACCTAGTGGCCAAGGCCTGTAATAGCGCCTAATGTGGACAGCTGTTGTGCATGGGGGACCTGGTCATGGCTGCTCCTTGCAGCAGAGTGTAAGCCGGGGTAACCTCCCATAGAGGAACCATGCCATGCCCGTGCCCTGGGGGCAGAGCAGAGTGAGGCCATGTGGGGCTGGGCCTGAGCTTTAAACCCAGTCCCCCTGCACTGCAGCGGTACTGGGCTGTTGCCAGCTGCCCTGAGTTGGTGGGTCTTTCCAGGAGCATGGACATTCAGCCCCTAACTGAGCACCCAAGGACTTGCTGGGGATGGCCATGGGTGCGATGGAGGTGTCCTGTGGCAAGGCGGGCACCACCTTGGTGACGTGCTGAGCCTGGGCATCTAGGCTCTTTGCTCTGGCTTCCCTCGCTCCCCCCCAGACTCCATGCTAAGTGCCCAGTAAGCCCCCTCCACTCACCTGGAGCCCCCCCACCAGCTCCCTGCAGCCCGAGGTTGGTCTCAGGCTGCCCCCGGCTGCAGCAGCAGCAGCAGAGCTGGTGGGGGTGGGCAATGCGGTAATACCCGTTGTGCCCATAGCTGGACATCGAGGGAAGTGTCTCACTTCCACCTGACTTGCAACAATCCCAAGAGCTGGGGAGCATCTCTTGGACGCGGGGGAGCCCCTGGAGCCCTGCCCTGCCCTGCCCAGCTGGGGACGCACCCACGGGCCCGTCGTGCGAGACTGTGTGCATGCTGAAGGATAGCTCCTGCTCGGGGTTGTGCAGCAGCTCCTTGCGCTTGGAGAAGGCCTTGGCGATCATCTTGCTCTTCTTGATGCGCTTGGGCTCGTCGTCGCTCTGCCCAGTCAGCCTGCAGGCGGGAGGAGGACACACATGGTGGGCCAGGGCAGTAGCACAGTGTGGCCAGATCCTGGCCTGCCCTTGGCATGGACTAGCTTGCTCATGACTGCCCAGCTGCGGCCACAGCCACAGGCTTCAGAGGCAGGGACAGGGCATTTTGGCCTCCCTGTCATTTCCCTGTTGACTTGCTCTAGCCCCTGAGCTCTGGGCTGCTACCTCCTCCAGCTGGCCATGGGGGAAGCTGGATGGCCTCTGCAATTACCCACACCTGAGAGTCTCTCCCAGCTCTCTGCAGCCCAAGAGCAGTGGGAAAGTGGCTCCCAGCCCACTGTAACAGGTCCAAGGGGGAAGGACCAGAGCAGTGGGGCCTACTTGCACCAGGTGCGTCTCCATATCAAAAGCGTGGCCTTGGTCCACACCCAGGTGCTCATGGAGATGCCGGTGCCAAACATGGCGAAGAGGTTGATCTTCTCCACCAGCAGGCTGGGCCGGTTCTTGATCTCGCAGTCGGGGATTGGCTTGTTGGTCTGGGTGGCAATCGTCACGTTGGCCTCACACCTGCATGAGAAACACGGGCATCATGTTGTACAGACAATGTGCCGGGTGCCTGGGGCCAGAGACCCCCTGGAGACAGGGAGCAAGCCTGCACCTCGGGGGCAACTCCTCTCCTTGCTCAGGGGAACAGGGGAGCAGCTGCTTCCAGAACTCAGGCTCAGGAATACAGGAACTGCATGTCTCACCCTGGCCCCCACCCCTGCCCAGATGCCACAGTGATGGACAAGGTTGTGGAGGAGCAGGGCCGGGTACCAGGGTGGAATCACTGGGGGGTTCAAGGAGAGGGTGGACAGTCACTGGTGGGGATGCTCTAGGCGTAGCCATGCCCGTGCTCTGCTACAGGCATTTCCCAGGCTTCTGGGCTTTGCTGGTTGCTGCATGGGGCTAAGAAGAAAATTTTTCCCTTCCTGCTGCTACATGTGTCAGGGTGTTTTTAAATTTTTCCAGAGGCACTGGTGCTGGGGGGATGGCGACTGGGCTGTGCCAGTGCTCCTACAGGGACTTAAACCTAGAGGTTGCTGACTAAAAGGTCTTGCCCTTCTACTCAGGGCCAAACCGATATCATATTTGGGGTCAGGAAGGAATTTTACGCTATGGTCAGATTGGTATGGACTGGGGGGGTGGTCTTTGTCTTCCTCTGTAGTGTGGGCATGGCTCTCTACCTGGGACCTCTTGAGCCTATATTAACAACCTTTACAGAAGCAGGACGCTGGCTGCCGCGGTCCCCCTGCTTTGCCTGTGGCAGGTTTGGCTGTGAGCTCTTGTGCAGTGTCAGGGGTGACTGTCGTGTTGCTCAGAGGTTGGACAATAGGTTTGTCTGGGCTGGTTTGGACAGGCCTGATCCTGCCCCAGGCGGGGGTTGGACTGGATGTGACCTCTGGAGCTCCCTCCCAGGTGACTTCTCCCTGACTAGCAATGCACTACAGCCTTCCCGGAGCAGCGGCCCTGGGATCTCCGCGTGGCGGGTGGGCCCGGGCGCTTTTGACTTACAGCACGTACTCCCGGAAGCTGCGCTCCCACTCGGCCTGGTTGAAGAAGTCGTAGAAGTGGCAGCCGAAGGTGATGAAGACGAAGCCGAAGGCCAGGAAGCCGAAGATGCCTGTGGCGGGAGGGCAGGCGGGTCACTTAAGCTGAGACCAGGCAGCGAGGGGGTGTGGGGGGAAAACAAGGGCACATATTTCTCCCTGGGACCTCATTCGAGCGTTGCATTGGTTGTTGTTGCACCTTTCACCACCTGGGTGACCTGTGCCCAGGGATCGCTGGCTGCGGCTCAGTGCAGCCACCTCTGGGGTGGAGCACGGCAGCCCTGGCACCATGAAAGAGATACCACTTCCCACCCACACTGGGGTGAAGCCCCGGGCTAACACCCCCTTACTGGGGTCTTTTGAAGCCCAGGGCTCAGCCAGGCTGGGCTCCCTGGGCATCTCCTACCCCAACCTGTGCCGGCTCTGCTGGGGGCTCTGGAAGACCCCTGCCCGGGGCAGCCACCCTCGGTCCGCCACTCACCCAGCCGCAGCATGGTCTCATTGATCTTGCTGGCCGCCTTCTCGCTCAGCAGCCCGGGGTGGTTGCTTTTGATGGAGAACAGAGTCATGACACCTGGAGTGGGAGATGAGGGCAAGGTCAGGCTGGGCAGGGGTGGGGGGCCAGCAGAGGCTCAAGCCCCGGGGCTGTGGAGCGGGGAAGGGCGAGCAGGTCTCACCCACTCGCACACAGCAGCCCGACTCCAGCACCCGTGGGCTTGGCCAATCAGAGTAGAGAACCTGCTGTGCCTGAACAAGCTCTTATTGGCTGAGCCCTGGGGCGAGGCTCTGGGACGTCTCTGCTATAGTAAGGCGATGGGGACAGGCCCCCTCCTGGCCCTCCCTTGGGATGCTCCCATGCCAGACCTGGCACCGCTCTGGATGGTCCTGGCTGCTGCCCGTTGTCTCTCTCTAGTGGCTCATTCACATACTAGGATAACAACCTACTACAGCTGCCCGCTCAGGGATCTCCTCCCGGAGCTCAGGCCTTAAGAGTCCCCTGCTTTGGCATTGTACGGACCATGTTCAACTCCCCTCACCCCCCCATTGCCATGCACCCACCTCTGATGAGGAAATAGCCGCCCACGATGAGCACCAGGCCGATGGGGGCCAGCACGAAGCCGGCCCGGTAGCGATAGTTCTTGTATCCCACAAAGCAGATGCCACTGACAGAGTCGCCGTCCACCTGGTAGGGAGCAGAGTCATTGGGCTCAGTCCTTCCCCTGCACCAGGGGAGTTGGCGGGGGGAGAGAAGAAGCTCCCCCAAGACTCTTCCCCCTGAGCTGGAGGTCTCCGGAGTGCAGGCTGGGCTGTCAGCACATGGGGGCCTTGTGCAGGGCCGTGGGGCAAAGGATCCACCCTATGAGATGCCCGGGTTTGGTAAATACCCCTGGCACTGGGAGGGGGTGGGAATGGCCCTGGGGTGTCTCCTTGGAGATGGAGGGGAGGCACCCGGCAGCACACTGGTGCAGGAAAGGCATGAAATGGGGGCGGGGGGGCACGAGGAGCTGGAGAACACTGAGCCCACCTACGAGAGGGCGGCAACCGAGTCAGTGTATAGGGGAGAAGCGAGACCAGACACTGCTAGTTTTGTAGCAAACCTGCCATGATTTCCATAGTCACCCCTGGTCCTGCTTATGCAGTGGGCGCATGGCCGTCTGCTGTCGTGGCAGGAGGGACCACGACCCTCCTGGGGCAGGAGGGGCTTTCAAAAGGAGGTAGCTGCAGCAACAGGCAGGTTTGCACACAGCTCGTCCTCCCACTTGGTCTCCTTTGTTTACCAGGAATGGCACAGATTGCAAAACGCGAGCATGCAGGCATCCAGCAGCTGAAGAGGCTGCAGAGCACCCTGCCAAGAGCTGCTAGAGGCACTGGGGAAGCCTGGGAAAGGTCCCTGCTACCCAGGCAGGGCAGAGCGGTCAGCAGGGGGTGGGTCAGCTGTCCCGTACCTGTGCCACAGCTAGGATGGCGACGGTGAGGACGAAGGGGATGGACCAGGTGACCAGGTGGAAGTAGGAGGTCTTGCCCACCAGTGGCTGGTAGGTGGTGCCCAGGGCCTTGAAGGAGGTGTGCCAGGCATAGGTCAGCATGACGAACCAGATCACGCCCGACATCAGTGAGTAGTAGACGATGACAAAGATGATCACGCAGGACAGCGTCTCGTTAGAGCTGGAGGGGAGGGGGAGATGTCAATGAGCCCTATAAGGAAAGGACGGGGGTGGGGGGTCCGTCTCCATGCCCCACTCCACTGAGATTGGTTCCTTGCAGATATACCATCTTTCCTTGTATATGACGCACCCCAGAATATAACACACACCTTGCTTTTGAAAGGCAGAAGGAAGGAAAGAAAGATCTTTCCTTGCAGGAAGTAAATGAGCAGCTGCAGAGAGGGAGCTGAGCCTGTTCATCGTTTTGCTCCCTGGGGGTGGCTGCAGATTTTATGCCCCATTTCACCAGGTAAACGGTAGAACCTGCTCTTACCATATTTCTCACATATAATACACACACCAATTTCCACAGCTGTTTTTTGGGGGAAAGGGGAGCGTTGTATTCAATAAAGTATGGTATCTAGCCCAGCATATGGCAGCAGCCAGAGTACCCCCTGCTGGACTGAGGTGGTAGAGCAGCCTAGAGCACCCCAGAGTCATGCTCTGGTCTCACTGGGGGCTGTGCCCAGATCCCCAGTACCGCCGGTCTCCCCCTGCCTTGACACTGCCTGGAACATGCCCATGGGATGGGTGTGCACAGCACCCCCACGAGGGCAACACCACGGAGAATGAAGGAGGATCAGGGGCAGGGGTACTTACGTGGGCTCACCCAGCCTCATGGTCCCATCGGCCCGGCACACAATCTCACCGCGGGCCCCGTCCATGAACTGGGCCAGCCAGCCGATGCTGCCCACGAAGAAGCAGGCGTTGACGTAGAAGAGGATGACGGCTGGGTAGCGGTTTGAGTTCTTCCAGTCGGCGACAAATGTGGCCTGGCGGGGAGCAGGGGAAGGGGAGCCAAAAACGGGAGGGAGGGGTCAGCAGAAGGGCTGGGGCAACTTACCGTATTCCTCACATACAACACGCCCCAGAATATAATCCACACGTTTTCAAAAGACAGAATGGAGGAACTAAGATCTTCGCTTGTAGTAAGTAACGGAGTAGCAGCAGTGAGGGAGCAGAGACTGCTTCTGCTCCCTGAAATGGCAGAAATAGATGTCCTGCATATAATGTGCACGAAAATGTCCAGCAGCTGGTTTTTGGGTGGGAAGTGTATGTTGTAGGTGATAAAATATGACAATTGCCCTGGGCTCTGGAGTAGAGGCAGCACCAGCTCCAACCAGCCACCAGGGCATACTCTAAGCCAATGCATCACCCCATCTAGTCCCCTCCCAAGACCAACAACCCTGGGCATCCTCTCCCAGCCCTGCAGTAACCTCCTACCCCAGCCCTGGCACTCACCAGGGTGAAGAAGGTGCAGAAGATCGTGACAGAGCTGAAGGCGGCGATGTAGACGTGCATCTCGTGGTGCTCCCTCTCAGTGAAGAGCGGGTTCTGGCACTGGATGCCGCAGCCCTCCACATCCTCGTACCAGCTCTTGGGGTTGTCCGTCCGCACCAGCGGCGCCTCGCACTGCCCTGAGCTGTTGAACTTGATGTTCTGCACCTCGTTCTGGGGGGCAGACGGAGACAGAGGTGAGGATAAAGGGTTAGCAAGGCTGGAGACGACTGGGGAGGGTCTGGACCCTCTTCAAAAGACATAAAGGATGGTTGTATAGAAGACAGCGATGGTCTGCTCTTGTGGCCACAGAGGACAGGACAAGGAGCCATGGGCTCAACTTGCAATGAGGGAGGTTGAGTTTGGATATCAGGGAGACCTTTGTCCCTCTGAGGGCAGCTCAGTGCTGGAGCAGGTTCTCCAGGGGACTCGGGACTCCCCATCACTTATAAAAGCAGGTGAGAGACACCCAGGGGCAGATGTAGGATCTTGAAAAGGGGGGTTGCAGATGGTGTGGCACTTCATCACATGTAACATGGCACCTATTTTTCTCCAGTTAAAGAGAAACTAGAAGCTTTACTAATATGCAAGGGGAGCAGCTCTATATTATTTAGTTTAAGGTCACAGCAAGACCAAATATAACCATTGGAACATGCAGTATTTGCAAGAGTATATGTAAAGTTTAAAAAAAAACACAACACATACAGTGAAAAACAGTCAAAAGATATTGTGTGGCATTAGGCCTGTAGTCATCATAGTTAAATGAACATCTCTTGTTCAGTTTCATAAAACAAAATCTAGCCTTCTCGGGCATCTTGACCGTACCTCCAATGCTTCACTGTCAGTCATTTTTACCCATGAGTTCATATGACCACGCCTGAGTTAAGGTTTTTAATTAGGGCTAGAAACAGCCTGCAGGACTGTGAAATAGAAGAGAGACATTACTAGGAAGGGCTAACAGACAGCAGCATTACAGAAGAAAAGATAGTTTGATTAGTGAAACATCAAGACAGTTAAAAAGGAGAGAGGGTTGTTCACACCTATGGAGCGGCAAGAGATTAGCAGGAATCGGGGAGATGACAATGAACCAAAGTTAATGGACTCCTTCCCCGCTGCCTGAATAGAAATGCTTCTACCCCTCCCAGGCAGCTGGTTTTCAAGTTTGGGGAAACAGAAATCAAAGGGGGATGCGACTGCACTCCACCCCTGGACATGCCTTTCTCTAGGATGGTTCAGATGGGAGCAAGGAGCTGGATTAGACGTGGCCTCTTGAGACCCTGCCAGCCTGACTCTGCTGCCCCCATGGCTCGGTGGACGCATCAGGGCAGGGTGGGATGGTCAGCACTGGGCAGGTGAGGTGTGCTGGCATGTGCCCAGGGGTTGGCATCTCCTTACCGGGCAGCCTTCTGGGAACCGGTCCAGACCGCACTTGAGGAAGTCGGGCCAGCCCCGCTCCCGCTCCACGATGGTGCAGGGCCCACGGGTGGCCTGGCACAGGGTCTGGCTGGGCAGCTCCACCTTGCCGTCCTCACACTTGGGCATGTAGACGGCGCAGAGCAGGGGCTGGATCACGTCCCAGCAGCGCGGGGCATTCCTTAGACCTACCCGGAGGGGAGGAAACAGGTCGGCTGGGGTGGTACAGCATGGTGCCCCCTGGTGGTTGCACCAGGTAACCACCCTGTCCCTGCCCCCCAGAGAGAAAGAAGCAGTTTGGGGACCAGGTTTAACGGATGGCACCGGGAAGTGAACCAGCACGGGGGCTGCCGTCAGCATAGGAGTGGGGGGCACAGACATGACGGGGTTAATGCATCCCAAGTTCCCAGATACCACAGCTGTTTTCCCCCCTCACAAATATGCCTCCTCATCCGTGTTCCCAGGAGGCTCTTCTCTGATTACCTTATTTATTTGCCTACCACACTCCCCTTTTCCCCACAAATTAGTGAGTGAAAACTGGAGGTGGGGAGGGGTCTCTTAAACAAGGAGATTGATTTTGAACAGCTTGGATAACTTTCTGCCTTCCCCAGACAAGCTGCGGGTCTCCTTTTGGGGCGCGTGGTATGCAAATAAATACGGTACTTTTTGTGCAGCTGTAGCACGTCGGGACCTCAACCAATGGCAACGCTCCGGGGTGCCAGGGGCTGCATCATCAGAGCAAAACAGGACAAGTCCATTAGCAATTCCCAGCTCCCCAATAGAAACCAGAGCAGATTCCCAGCTGAGTCCACAGGATTAGGACCACTAGGATTTGAACCCAGAGCAGCCAAGAAAGCAGGCAGAGGAAAGTCTGGACGACCACGAGGCAGGTGGTCAGGCACCAGCCCCACCCCACGAGGACAGAGGTGGGGAGTTAGGTGACCAGGAGGAAGCTATGGGAACCCCGAGCCCTTGGCATGAGGACTATAAAACCACTCCTACTTCCCCCTGGATTTGTCCCAGCGACAACCCGGGACCTACCTCTGCCTTGCCCGTTTGGTCCCAGCCTTGCTACCATCCATGTTCGAACCTCCTGGCTCTGACCCCCATCCGCCCTGAGCACGACACCGCCCCGACCCTTGGCTTGATGACTGGGACTGCAACAGATACCTGGTGTGACACTGCCTGCCTACATCATCCCAGCCAAGGCTTTGTCAAGCCAGGCCTTAAAAACCTCCAAGGATGGCGAGTCCACCACCTCTCTGGGTAACCCGTCCCAGTGCTGCACCACCCTCCTCGCGAGACCCTCGAGGCTAAAGCCAGACAATACAGCTCTGGGGGGGCTGCAACAGGCCACTACAACCAGCGGGAAAACAAGGAGGTAGATTCTGGGAGAAACATCAAAGGAAAAAGCCTTTCCCTGCCCCTGGCTTCACTGCTAATTTTCAATGAAAAGTTTAAAGTTGATATATATTTTTTTTAATTTGAAAAGAATCGTGGTGTTTTGTGGGGAAAGTTCATCCCCTCTCACCCGCATTGACTTAAAAACGAACCTCGTTTAACTTTCCCTATGAAAACAGCCAAGAGAGGAAACAGGGCTTTTCCCCACCCCTGAAAAAAGCCACTATTACAAATATTTGGTTTGCAAACCTCCCCGTGAAAAAAAAAACAACTGGAAATTTGCACCCGTTTTAGGTCCCAAAAAGCTCTTTTTTGTTGAAAACCAGCTCGAGAAGAGTAAGTCTAAATGGGATCGAGCAGCCGCTAGAGGTCACTGCTGCATAAGCCAGGCCTTAAAAACCTCCAAGGATGGCGAGTCCACCACCTCTCTGGGTAACCCGTCCCAGTGCTGCACCACCCTCCTCGCGAGACCCTCGAGGCTAAAGCCAGACAATACAGCTCTGGGGGGGCTGCAACAGGCCACTACAACCAGCGGGAAAACAAGGAGGTAGATTCTGGGAGAAACATCAAAGGAAAAAGCCTTTCCCTGCCCCTGGCTTCACTGCTAATTTTCAATGAAAAGTTTAAAGTTGATATATATTTTTTTTAATTTGAAAAGAATCGTGGTGTTTTGTGGGGAAAGTTCATCCCCTCTCACCCGCATTGACTTAAAAACGAACCTCGTTTAACTTTCCCTATGAAAACAGCCAAGAGAGGAAACAGGGCTTTTCCCCACCCCTGAAAAAAGCCACTATTACAAATATTTGGTTTGCAAACCTCCCCGTGAAAAAAAAAACAACTGGAAATTTGCACCCGTTTTAGGTCCCAAAAAGCTCTTTTTTGTTGAAAACCAGCTCGAGAAGAGTAAGTCTAAATGGGATCGAGCAGCCGCTAGAGGTCACTGCTGCATCGGACTCCCACGGTCCTGAGCAGGCCCCAAGGTGAGGCTGGGTGAGGCTAGGGCTGGGGGTGCTCGGCTCAGCCCGCTACCTCAGCAAAGCACCCGATCATGCACCGTGCCCCATGCAATGCTAGGAACATCCCCCGGCTGCAGGAAAGGATCACGGTCCTCGCAGCGGGGTGGGGGGTATGCTCCAGACAGCGGCCCCCCTTGCCACGTACGGCACGAGGGATTAGCACTTTTGCACTGTCCGAGTCTCTCCAGGGACTGAACGAAAGGGTGCGTGCAGGATTCACCCAGGAAAAGCAGAGCCCTCGGGCAGAGGGTGACGGCAAGGCACAGAAGACCGTTTGGGCCTGACAACACCCCTGTTTGGGAGATCACCAAGGGATCATTAGTGTCACTCGGGGCATCTGATGTTGTCTATAGAGGAAGGAGACAGGCCACCGTGACCAGACCAGGCCTCAAACCTCCAGCCCACGTGTGCGCGTTTGCAGAAGGGGACTAGACGTTGCATAGAGATGCCAGACTCCCCGTCCTAAAACAAGCGCTCTGCTCCCAGCTCAGTTCACGCGGTGGCCGGAGGAAACGCGACAAGGACGCATTGAAGGCAGACCTCAAGAAACCGGGTGTGGACGTCCAGAGCTGGGAGGAGCTGGCTGCCGACCGACCCCACAGGCGTCCTAACCTCAGCCCAGCGGCAGCCTGCTTGGAGGGAAAGCAGAGAAGAGAAAGCAGAGGAAGAAAAAAAGAGAGAAAGCCCAGCTTGCAGCCCACTCTCCCCTGCAGAAAGACCCACAGCTCCTGCGGACGGGTCTGCGGCTCAAGGAGTCACCTCAAGACCCATCAATGAGCCGTGGTAGAGATCATCCTTTCGGTAGAGATCATCCTTGCATTGAGGGACTATTAACTACTAAGGAAGAGGGAGGAGGACGGGGGTGGGAGGGGATGGGAAGTTGCTCAGGGCACTGAACTAGCTCCATCATTAACGCTTAAAAGGCTTCTTTAAAAAAAGAAACGAATACAAAAGAAGGGCAGGGAAGTCTCCAGTGGTCTCTCCTGTCCCGGCTCCAAGGCCGGGCAAGGCGAGAGCTCTTCCTAAGGCACTGGAGGGCTGGCACCTTCCCCGCCAGGCCCAACACCTTTACCTTCCAGCTCCTGGCCACGTGGCAGGGACAGGATCTGCTCCCAGGAGCAGCCCCTGGGCTCAATGGTTTGCCATCCCTCCTTGCAATAGGGTGGCATGGAAAGGACTAAGCTGCCTTGAACCTCCTTTTTCTAATGGGGGGGACAGACTGAAGCTGCTTCCCTGCTCTTTATTCAAGACTCAGCTTCCAGCCCGAGACCCAGCGATTTGCTGGGGCTGGGCAGAGCTGGGTGGCACCGAGACAGCTCCCTCTGCATCAGTCCACCTTGCCGCCGCGGCTGGGAGCAGCTTGCCTGCTGCCCGCCTGGGCAGACAGCTCTGCCTCTCCCCGCATGTCTCCTGGCATCATCGATGCAATCCCAGGATGCACCAGAGGTTTGAACCAGCCCCAAAGAGGAGGGGACCCTGCAGCTGACTCACCCTGGAGTCCCTGCCGGGACACGTCTAGTCCTGCCACGGCCGCCAGCTCCGACGCAGAAAGGAGCGGCCTGCTCGATGCAGGCTTTGCAATGACCCCAGCACCCCAAGAGCAGCCAGCGAGGGGCTGGAGGATACTGGGGCAGTGGGTGAGGGCTGGGGGCCGTGGCAGGAACACGGAGAAGGGTGTTTCATGGGAAAGGACTTGTGAACACTGCAACTTCCACATGCATCCTTCCCCTCTGCCCCTTCTCACCCCCGTCAGCTTCTAATTATCTCTGCCTTCCCCTCTACACCCTTATAGCCCTGCAACCAGGCAGACAGACACTTGTCCAGGCTGTGTTAGATGGGGGTGAGCCTGCCCTGAGCACGGGGCTGGACTGGACGAGGTTTACCCCAGCCCGGCTTCTCTAGGTTTCTGTCCATGGAGAAGGCATGGAGAGGGCGTTCCTCCCTGCCTGGAAAGGAAGCGTGAGTCCTTCACCCAGCTCTGCGAGGGGAGCGTGGTATAACAGCTACCGCACGGGCACCAGGAGCCTGGGGTCTCACCGTGGCACCTCACATCGGATGCAGAGCAGTGCCAGGAAGTCCCCGTTTGCCCCAAACAGGCTCATGCCAACAAAGCCACCCGATAATTGAGTGATGGGAGCATTTGAGCATAATGTGCCTGGCGATGCTGCGTTGGAGAATATCTGTCAGAGGGGTTTTAAGCCTTGCTAAGAGGCTGCAGCCCAGGCTGGGGATGGCAACTGGGCCACTGCTCCTGCTGGGATTCAAACCCATGGGTCCTGCCTGGAGGGTCTTGCCCCTCCAAGACAAAAACCTCTCCATTTTGCTTCTCACAGACAGGATTCCTGCAGCTCTCACCTTGCCCAGGCCAGCCCAGGGCCACATCCAGGTGCATCACTGGTAAACCAGATCAGGGAACAGCCATGTCTCAGGGGCAGGAGCACACACAAGCCACTTGGGGCACTTCCACATGGTGCAATCAGCTTGGGGGGTGGGATTGGAGTCGCACCCTGACGCAGAGCTGGGGCTGAAAAATCCCAAACCCCAGCCCGACCACAACACAAACAGGCAAATCCACCAATAGCCGGTGCGGGGAAGGAGCTGTCTCCAAAGCCGCTGGCCTAAATGACCCCAAATTCTGCCCCATGAGCCCAACCCCCCTGCTACGTGGCACCACAAAGGTCAGGTCTCAGCCTGAGGATTTCAGGACACCGAGAACAGCCGGCTTTTAAATACTATAACTATGTGCATACTATATACAGCCCCCCTTCCCCCAAATAATACATATACCTTGCTTGGGGAAGAGCACAAACACAGAAAAGTGGCTCGTTGGTCTAGAGGTATGATTCTCGCTTCGGGTGTGAGAGGTCCCGGGTTCAAATCCCGGACGAGCCCTTTGAACATGAGTGTATGTGGTGTACCTTGGCCTTCATAAGGCTTTTGATACAGCCACCCACAACTTTCTTGCAGGTAAGCTAGGGAAGCATGAGCTGGATGAAAAGACTAAGGTGGACAGAAAACTGGCTGGCGCATCAGGCTCATCTATGGCTTGATGTCTAGTTGGCAGCAGGTATCAAGTGGAGTGTCCAAGGGGTCGGTTATGGGGCCAGTTTTGTTCAACGTCTTCATCAATGACCTGGCGGATGGGATGCAGGGCAACCTCAGCAAGTCTGCAGATGACACCAAGTTGGGGGGAGCAGTAGATATCCTGGAGGGCAGGGCTAGGATTCAAAGTGACCTGGACAAACTGGAGGATTGGGCCAAAAGAAATCTCGCGAGGTTCAACAAGGACAAGCGCAAAGTCCTGCACTGAGGAGGGAGCAATCCCATGCACCAGTGCAGGCTGGGGGTGACGGGCTGGGCAGCAGTTCTGCAGAAAAGGACCTGGGGGTGACAGGGGAAAAGGAGCTGAACAGGAGCCAGCAGTGTGCCCTTGGTGCCAAGAAGGCTGCCGGCATCCTGGGCTGCGTTGGTAGGAGTGTTGCCAGTAGGTCAGGGGCAGTGATGCTTCCCCTCTATTCAGCACCGGGGAGGCCACATCTGGAGTCCTGTGTTCACTTTTTGGCCCCCACTACAGAAAGGATGTGGAGAAATTGGAGAGAGTCCAGTGGAGGGCAATGAAAGTGGTGGAGGGGCTGGAGGACAGGACTTGTGAGGCAAGGCTGGGGGAACTGGGCTAATTTAGTCTGAAGAAGACCGAGGGGGATTGAATAGCAGCCTTCACCTCCCTGCAGGGGGTTGCAAAGAGGATGGAGCTGGACTGCTCTCAGTGGGGGCAGATGACAGGACAAGGAGCAATGGGCTCACGTTGCAGCAGGGGAGGTTGAGGTTGGATATTAGGAAGAATTTTCTCACAAGGGGGGTGGTGAAACACTGGAACAGGTCACCCAGAGAGGTGGTGGACTCTCCATCCTCGGAGGTTTTGAAGACCCGGGTAGACAAAGCCCTGGCTGGGGTGATGTAGTTGGGGCTGGTCCTGCTTGGAGCAGGGGGGTGGACTAGATGTGACCTGAGCTCCCTTCCAACCCTAACTTTCTATGACTGTGAATGGAGAGGGAGGCAATTCATAGATGACATCTGACAGGGATCAGGGCAGCCTCTATCCCGACCTCTGTGCATCACCAGCTGCTCCAAGTCACCCAGACACCCAATACTTTATCTAGACAAAAGCACTCCAGCCCGAGGAGCCTGTGGGTTACAGAGCACCAGAGAAACCAGGGACCACCAACATCCACAGCTCCACAGCTGGAGTTGTAGCAGCACAGCTGGTCTGATGAGCCCAGCAGGTGAGCATGATCTAGTTTGACCAGAAAGGCAATTCCTTCCTGCCCCCACCGGTGAGCGAGACCCACCAGCCAGGCAGCTCCAGGGTACAGTCCGGCCCATCCAGCTGTGTCAGGCGCTTTTGGAGCAGCTGGCACCCTGCAGCCACCCAGGGCAAGGATCCCTGGGGAGGTCAGCCTTCCTACCTGACCCTACAGGTGTCAACTGAAGCATGCGGCTGAATTTTGCAAGCCACCAAGCAATGGCAAGCTCCCCAACCCCCTGGCTTGCCCGATCCAATGGCCACGTGCTCTCCCAGTTAGGAACTGGTGCCGTCTTCCCAAGCTGAACTTGTCTGATTGCGGCTTCCAGCCACTGGACCTTGCTATATCTTTGTCAGCAAGACAGAAGAGACCCCAGGTCTCCCTCCCACATGGATTAGCTGCCTGCAGCGCCTGAGTCCACGATAAGGTGGACGCCAGTCTCCAGTAGGTCCGCACTCCTCTCCCAGTTACAGTCCAGTCCTGGACATGGTGCTCTAGCACAGGCCTTGTAGCAGGGCTGTGACCAGAGGCAAGATCCCTTCCTTACTTCTCCATAAGTCCCTTTTTCATAAAGCCAAGGATCACACCATCTCTTTCTGCTTACCACCTCCTGCCAGCTTCTGCAGGATGCTCGCTCACAAGAGCCACCGAAGCCCTCCGCGAGTCTCTGCTTCTCACAACGAGCTCTCATCTTGTACGTATACCCTGCACTGCTGGGTCCCGGACACGCATCTTTGAGCCTGGTGGTATCTGAATATGTTGTGCTGGGTTATAACCTTCAACCCCGCGGTTCAGATCGCTCTCAACGGTGACGCGTCTCCCTCCCCAAAACTCTCTCGGAGTCACCCGCCAACTTTTCCGGCAAAGCTTTTGGGGCATCACCGAGATCACTGATAATATTTAAACAGCTGACGGCTGGCAAACCTGGCTGGAAACTGTCCCGTACGCTGCGACCTCCTGGTTAGCTGCTCCATGGGGATGTCTGTCAACGAGCCAGGTTTCAAGCCGTCTAATCAGTGCCCCGCTTGTTCCAGAAACCAAAGGATCACGTGGTGCTAAGTCGAGCGCCTGGGAGGAATCCAGGCCCAGGTTATCAGCACAGTCCATCAGCCAGACCCGCGTTGTTTGACAAGACCTACCTTCCACACGACCAAGCTGATTAGCTCTCGTTATATTTTTAGGCTCTAATTCTTTGTTTACGGAGTCTCAAATGCTCCATTCCCTGGATTTTATCTGGGATCAGCATCAGGTGAACTGGGCCACAGTTACCTGGGTCTTTGTTTTTCCCCTTTTCAAATGACTGGAATGATGCTGGCAGTCTTCCAAACTTTGGCATTTTCCCACTTTCCCAAAACATAGGATTTGTTGAACATTTTGGGGTTTAGAGAGGTCCACAGCTCGTTCTCTTGAGAGTCTTGGGTACAAATTATCCAGGCCAGCTGATTTTGGTTTAGCAAACAATGCTGTGTGCTCTCCAGTGCTACAGGCAGCAACATTTCAATTCTATCCACCGTGTTATATGGGATGGCTACATCCAGACACAGAACCGTAATACCTCGTGATCGTTTCACAGAACCACAGAAAATGAGGGTTGGGAGGGAGCTCAGGAGGTCACATCTAGTCCAACCCCTGCTCTAAGCAGGACCAGCCCCAACTACATCATCCTAGCTGAGGCTTTGTCTAGCTGGGTCTTCAAAACCTCCAAGGAGGGAGAGTCCACCACCTTTCTGAGTCACCTGTTCCAGTGCTTTTACCCTACTTGTGAGACAGTTTTTCCTAATATTAAAATTCAACTTCCCTTGCTGCAAATTGAAACCATTGCTCCTTGTTCTGTCATCTGCCACTACAGAGAGCGGTCCAGCTCCATCCTCTTTGGACCCACCCTGCAGGTACCTGAAGGCTGCTATCAAATCCCCACTTGGTCTTCTCTTCTGCAGACTAAATCAGCCCAGTTCCCTCAGCCTCTCTGCACAAATCCTGTCCTCCAGCCCCTCAACCATTTTCATTGCTCTCCACTGGACTCTCTCCAATGTGTCCACATCCTTTCTGTAGTGGGGGCCCAAAACTGGACACAGGCCTCCAGATGTGGCCTCCCCAGTGCCGAATAGAGGGGAAGAATCACTTCCCTGGCAATGCTCCTACCAATGCAGCCCAGGATGCCATTACCCTTCTTGGCACCAAGGGCACACTCTGTATCACCATTCACAGCTTTGCCGCCTACATCTAGCAATGCACCTAAAACAAATCTTTTTTTTGTTCTTAACATATTTAATTTTTTTTAATAATCTGTAACTGCATTAGCCACTGGTATTTCACTGATCCATTTAACTTCCCTTATCGGTTGCCTGTGTTTTAAACTTGCAACATTAATTCCCATGTATTTCCATTTTTCCTATCCATTCCTGTATTTACTTTATTACCACTCCCACCTCTCCGCTCAGACAGGATGCCCAGTATAACTTTGTTGTGTCCGCAGACCTGAGACTTTTTGGTTATACACGTTCATCAACATTTCCCACTGGATATGTAGTGCCCCCAGTCATGCTAGTGAGTGCGGAAAGCTCAGGGAAACTGCCTCTTTTGAAGTGCCAAGTACATGCCTTACCCCTTGGTGCCATTTTCTTGTTACACAAGGTAAATGCAACCTTGTGCTCACCCATTTTTAGGGCGGTGATTTTCTGTCCCTCATCTAGGAGCTGCTGCACGTTGACTGCAAGGCGCTGTGTTAAAAAACCACGTATTATTTTTCAACTTTCTGAAGATGTTTTTGTGACTGGGAGCCAATAAATGCCCCCTACCCTTGTTGAAATCTCCAGTGCTTACACACTTGTTCCTCCTATATGCTACAGAAAGTTTAAGCTGCAGTTCCCTTTGTTCCCCAGTCAGATCTGGTGACCTATAACAGATTCCCACCCGACTTCAGTCCTACTAGGACTTTACTCCCAAAGCACATGAGGTCCTGAGACCGACGAGTTTATTACACCAAAACAGGCAGCAGAATCTCGGACGTAAAGCAAAGCCATCCTGTCCATATGGATCAAGACATAGCCCCTGATTTCACCATTGAGTCTCACCTTCCCGAGTCTCCGTAATTCCTAACAGACATGGATTTGGCAAGACAGACTGAACTTTGCAGACCAGAAAGCTGGAGAGACTGGCTACGCAGAGATGAGCCAGATATATCCGTGCTGGGAGCATGGAGCAGCTGGGCACCAGATAAGATCCAGACAGAAAGGACTGGAGGAAAGTGCAGATCAGGCTTAGCCACAATCATCTCAACTCAACTGCAGGACACCCGGGAAGATGCCAGGAAGAGAAGAGGTGCCTATGGATGGAGAAGCGAGGGGCCAGGCCCAGGGTGAGACCTAACTTGGGGCCTAATTTCCGAATTCTGCTGTTTCTACCAGGGATGATTTGAGGTCAGGAAACCGTGCCCAGCAGCAAGAGCCTGAAGACACTCAGTCTGCATAGCCGGGCAAAAGGAAGGTCACAAGATGACTCAACCACAGCCCAAAGGAAAAGGCGATTCCTGAGGGCAGCTGGCTCTTTCATCCACTGGACAGAGGCAGTACGTCTTCCAGTGGCTGGAAACCGAAGTGAGATTGAGTCAGACTCAAAAGGAGAAAAGGTGCGACCATTTAACGGTAAGGGTGGACACCTTACCGAAAGGCAGGGGAGGCTCGCCGTCATTGGAAGCCTTTGCATGGATGTCTTTGTAAGAGCCAAGTGAAGGGCTTGCTACAGAAATCACTGGGGGAGGCTTTTCTGACCTGTGCAGCTCAGCTGAGATGACTGCAAGGTCCTTTCTGATGCCAACACCTGGGGACAGTGGTTTTAGTAACATACGGTGGCTCCAAGCCACAGATCTAGTAGGTGCAGGCACAAGATACCCATGTTTTGCTGTTGCCAGAGGTAGTGGGTCCCGGGAGGCTGCGACACCCCAGTGAAGCTCTGCTTTGATGTCTTTTCCAAAGCAAACGCAGGTCTTGTTAAGACAAAGACCTACTCAGCTGGCCCCAAACTAGCAGCAACAGTCACCCAAGAGCCACAGGTGAGGACCCAAGCCCTCTGCACGCACAGCCCCACCACAACCAGCCCTTCCTAGAGGAAATGCACCACAACAAGAGGTCACCCACCCTGCATGATCTACCACAGGGGAGGCACGGCCGCTTGGCTGGAGCAGGATCCTGGAGTCAGGACTTCAGGGCTCTTTCCTGAGCTATGGGCAGGGAGCAGGTTTCAGTGGCAGAAGGTGCTGAGAGTTAGAAATTAGGACCCCAGCTCTTCCAGCTCTGCTCTGGGACTCAGTTTCCCCACCTGCCCAAAGGGAAGAGGCTTCCCCTGGTCACCTGGTGCTCATCACATGCTCTCAGATCTGCTGTTGGAAGTCAGAAGGAAAGGCGAACACGTTGCACATGCCAGAGCAGTGTACAGATGCTCCTGCCCCGGGATCAATGCTCCTTTCACGAGGGAGGAGACGCGCTTCCTCGGGACCCCCGCAAGAAGCAGCCGTATTCGGTCTGTGTCTCCTGAGAGGAGCCCTGGCACTGCTTCCCAAGGGGCAGCCTCTGGCTTCGAGACCCCAGCCCTGGCTTCCCCGGGGACCCGCAGCACTCCTGCTTCTGGGGCAGCTCTGGGAAGGATGGGGGTTATTCCTTGAAAGAGGTGGGATCACAGCGCTGCCGAGGTCTCCAGCAGCACAAGAAGACTCTGCTCCGAAACAGCTCATCTTCATGGTGCCCTCCAGGTCCCTCTGTGCTCACTTGGGCTTTATCTGTCCTCTCTGGGACCATAGCTTTTTTTCCCCATCCACCCTGGGACCTCGCTCTGCCCAGCTCTCTCAGAGTCTCTCTTTCTCCTCAAACCCAGGCACCTGCACTTACAAGAAAACAGTGACAAAACTCATATTCATCAAGGGACAACCCCCCCTCAATTCTATGAAACGTTATGTCACGGGGAACCGAGCTGGAGGATGTCTTCGGGCCCTGGGGCCAGACGAACGCTGCCCTCTGCCCCGGCACCCAGATGTCCTCCACGCAGCCTGCCCGCACCGACTCCCCCAACGTGTCCCCCGCTGGCACTGCAGGCTACGATCCAGCTGGCCCGGTACAACCCCCCTCCCCGGACAGGTGGACGCCTGCGTGCTGGTGCCTAGGTGCTGGACCAGAGAGGGCTTTTACATGCCTTGCACTGGCTCCCCAGGGCCCCGTACCAAAGCAGGGGCTGGAGCTGTGTCCCTGCCACCAGCTCCAGGTGGAGAGGGAAGCCAGGAAGGAGGTCCCCTTGGAAAGGGCCCATCTCCCCTCTGCACTGACAGGCCCCAGGCTGCGTGATGCATTGTTGGGATAGCAGGCAGCGCCTGATGCACTGAGCCAGGCCTCCCCCTGACCCCTTGCAATGGCATGCAAACACAGAGCCCCCCACACATCTCTGCTTCCCCACAGGGATCCCTCCATCTACAGGGGCTTGGGCAGGCACCTTCCCCTTCCCCTCTTTCCCACATGCTGGGAAAGACCCCAGAGGCAGGGCTGGGTCCTGTCCAGGCAGCTGCAAATGCTGCGTTGGCCACTGATCAAGTGTCAGCACATGCCGTGGCCCGCTCTGCTGCAACGGACTGATGATTAAACGGAGGTCACAGCCTCCAGAGCCCAACAGGTCTTCTGGGAAGGCCCGTCATCACTGGAGCAGTTTGGCCCAGGGGCTCTGCATTTGCTCAGGGTTGGTCTAACGCTGCTCACGCTGAAACCAACGGGAGATTCTCTAGTCTCTTCAATGGAAGATGACTTAAGTCATCACCAGTGGCTCAGGAAAAGCCCCGCTGACAGTGGTCCGGAGAAGGACCAGGTATGTACGCCCCTGCGCCTGCCTCCCCTACCCTTCCCTGAGCAATCAGTAGCAACTTCTATGGAGGCGAGTTCTCCCTGCAAACCCCAGGAGAGGCCCAGCGAGCCCGCTGGCTTTGTGCTGAAGCCAAGCCTACACGTAGGGAACAAAAGACAAGTTAGACACGGCTCAGAGCAGGACCCAGCACGGGTTAGGCAGCGCGCTTAGCTTGTGGAATTCACCGCCACAGGAGGGGATGGGGGCAGAGAGCGGCCTGGAAACATTCGTGGAGCATAGATCTATTTGTGGCTATTGAACAGGAGGGTTGGAAATGTTTCTTCTGGCATCTGTAACCCAATAAATGGTGCATGCCAGGGATGGTATTTAACAGGGGACAGATTATAGCATCGTGGACAATGAGGGTCGCGGGGACCTCAGGAGGTCACATCCAGTCCAACCCCCTGTTCCAAGCAGGACCAGCCCCATCTACAGCATCCCAGACAAAGCTTTGTTTAGCTGGGTCTTCAAAACCTCTAAGGATGAAGATGCCACCACCTCTCTAGGTAACCCGTTCCAGTGCTTCACCACCCTCCTAGTGAGAGTTTTTCCTAATATCCAACTCAACTTCCCTTGCTGCAACTTGGGCCCATTGCTCCTTGTTCTGAGAACAGTCCAGTTCCATCCTCTTTGCAACCCCCTGCAGGGACTTGAAGGCTGCTGTTCAATCCCATCTCAGTCTTCTCTCCTGCAGACTAAGTCAGCCCAGTTCCCTCTGCCTCTCCTCACCAGTCATGTTACCACTCCAGAGAGATACCCAGTTCATTGCTCTCCCCATATGGCATCCATGCCTGCCACTGTCAGAGACCGGGCTACATGGCCCATTGGCCTGACCTGGTTTGACACTGCTTGTGCTCTCAACAGGTGTGTCAGCTCCACTCACCCAAGCGTCACCAGCACCAGGCCAGGTGACAGCGAGGGGCCATGCAGCGCGGCTGCCAGTCTCCAATGGTGACTATAGCAGATGCTTTAGAGCCAGGGCATTGCACTCATCCCATCCCGTTGGTTGGATTAGTAGTGCGGGCCCGGATGGGATGCACAGGGCTGTGTCAACTGCTCACAGGCCAGAGGACACAGCTCTGCAGGCCACCTCCAGCTCATGGGCTGTGTCTTTGACACCTGGAGTCTATGTCCAGAGCATGTCTAGAGCGATTCATTCCCTGTCAGACCCCACCATGCACCAGCGGTGAGTAGTGAGTCAGAGGACATAGCTCCCCATGGCCCGGTCCTCCATGAACGGGTCTCATCCCTTGTTGAAGCCGGTTCTCTCTGCCCCCTGTGACGGGCTGCACAAGGCTAATGGTGGGAAACCCTTCCCATCTACAGCTGGGATTCAAAGCACATCACAGGGGCTGCTGGGCCCCCTCCACTGGCCTCTTGCATGGGGAATCCAGGAAGCACAAAATCCCAGAGAAGTGGGGCTGGAAGGGAGCTCCAGAGGTCACATCCAGCCCAACCCCCTGTCCAAACCATACCAGACAAACCCAGGATTTATCCTCTTAGCAAAACTACTGTCAGTCCTGACACAAAACACAAGACAGCACCTGAACCTGCCCCACGTAAAGCAGGGGAACCACAACAGCCAACATCTGGCTTCTAGAAAAGGTTAATATATGCTTAAGAAAGCCCAGATAGAGGCCGTGCTCCCCGCTATAGAGGAAGGCAAACCCCCTGCAGTCTGTACCAATTTGATCCAGGGGAAAAATTCCCACCTGACCCCAAATATGATGCCAGTCTGACCCTGAGTGCAGGGGCAAGACCCTCTAGCCAGGACCCTTTGGGGTTGGTGCCAGCAGGAGCATTGGCACAGCCCAGTCCCCATCCAGCCTGGGCTGCAGCCAATATATAATGACTCTGAGGAAGGCTTAAAAACACCCTGACACGTGGAGCAGAAAGTTGGGGAGGGGGCAACCAGCAAAGCCCAGAAGCCTGGGATGTACCCACAGCAGAGCACAGGCATCGCTGCACCTAGCCCATCCCCGACCAGCGGCTGTCCACCCTCTCCTTGAACCCCTCCGGTGACGGAAAGTCCACATCTTCCCTGGGCCTCTCTTCCCCGCCTCCCTGCTCTAACAGTGAAGAAGTTTTTCCTAAGTTTAGGACGCCCTTTGCTGTAACTCCAAGCCACTGGTCTGCATCCTTTTCTTTGCAGCAAGAGAGAAAAGGTGCCCCCCTTTTTATGGCAGCCTGTGCCCGTGGCATAGCCTTGCTGCATGTCGCGTGAGCCCAAGCCACCCGGTGCAGTGGGCTCCGAGTCCCTGTGCTCCCTTCTGCCTAGCTCTGCATTTACCACTGGCTTCATGAATCCTCCCCATAACAGGAGAACGCCAGGCGAATGCTGGGCCAGTGATCTTATCATGGGGACACCTGCCAGGTAGGCCAGAAGCAACGTTATCCATATCCCATGTGCCGGGCACATCCCAGATACCACCAGACCGGCCCTGGAAGGGGTCTTTTCCCCATCGCTGCTGGGGGGAGTTCAGATGCCACAGACCATTCAGGACAAGGAAGCCTGGCAGTGCCAAAGTGGGGTTTTCCTTGTGCTGGATTGAGCCCAGCCACTTTATTTTTTGGTAACAATCGATGGGTGCCGGATTGAGACCAGCCACTTTATTTTTTGGTAACAATCGATGTGGAGCAGGCCCAGCGCTGGAGGAAAGGGACCGTCACCCATTGCTGATCCCTTCAGACACCTGGACCCTGAGCCCGCTCATTCAACACCCCCAGCTCCTTCCCATCTGGTTCCCCTCACCCCCAGCTCCTTCCCAGGGGCAGTGACCAGCGGGCAGCACGTGTCCTCCCAGCGAGGGCTGGAGAAGTAACCCCAAGCCCCAAAACTTGCTGCCTCTTCCCTCCTTTAGCTCCCAGAGAGCGACGGGGGGAGGGTGGGGGCTGTCCCAGTCCAGCTGTCCCCGGGGAACGTGCATTTCCCAGGGAAAAGCAAAGGCCTCTGACGCGGAGATGAGCAGCCCCCAGCTCGGCCCTGCCAGCAGCTGAGCAAACCCAGCGTGGGACTGGGCCCGGCCTGAGCAGACAAAGAGCAACTTTCTGCTTTGCATTTGGCTGCGAGCGGCTGGGGGGATGAAGCGGCCTCCATCCATCCTGCCCGTAACGGCATTTCCTCCCTCCCTGGGGCCCCTGCCACAGCCAAGCCAAGGGCCCGAGCTGGCCAAGGGGGCACCAAACTCAGCTTCATCGGTCCCCCAAGGGCAGGCTGGCCCCAGCAGTAGCAGGCTGTTATCCTGACACGGCCTGGTTGTGCGTGGGGGACACCAGCTGCACTGAGTACCCAGGGAGGCCAGGCCAGGGCACCCCTGGCAGGGGCTGCACCCCACTTCCCCCAGGGCTTCCTCCAACCCCTCCTGCCCCTTACCGGACCAGAGCAGCAGCTTCCCGTGTGCCTCTTCCTGTGAGCCCGAGTCTCCGGCCAGCAGCGTAGAGGTGGTGGCGTAGGGCAGCGCGGAGCCCAGGCAGGCGTTGTAGTGCAGGCGCTCGCAGGGTGCCACCCGCTTGCAGCGCTCGGGGGCGGGGGTGGCGTTGAGCTGAGCCCCACGGGCACCTGGGGACAGGCCCGGGGCCAGCGCCAGCAGCAGGCACAGCAGCGCCCACCGCCCAGGGGCCATCGTGCCCTGCCAGGAGCCAGACGGATCCCCCCTTTCCTGCACGCACCCCAGGCACCCCTTTGCAATGCCCCAATCTCCCCTTGACCCCGCCAATCTCCCCCTTGCAATGTCCTGATCTCCCTTTGCAATGCCAAGGGCCCCTTGAAGCCCCCCTCCCGAACCCCCCTTTCAATGCTCTGATCTCCCCTTTACAATGCCCCAGACCCCCTGAAGCCCCCAATCCCCCTTGCAAGACCCTGATCTCCCCCTTGCAATGCCCCGACATCCCCTTTGCAATGCCCTAGACCCCTTGAACCCTCCCAATCTCTCCCTTGCAATGCCCTGCTCTCCCCTTTACAATGCCCCAGACCCCTTGAAGCCCCCAGTCTCCCCCTTGCACTACCCCAATCTCCCTTTTACAATGCCCCAGACCCCTTGAAGCCCTCAATCTCTCCCTTGCAAGACCCCGATCGCCCCTTGAAGCCCCCCTCCCGACCCCCCCTTGCAACGCTCCGATCTCTCCTTTACAATGCCCCAGACCCCTTGAAGCCCTCAAACAGTTATTTTGAATCAATGCTACTCCTTGGCCCAAATGACCCTTAAGACCCCTTCCAACCCTGTGATTCTGTATTTTGAAGGAAAAGAAAAGTTTGTACAATCTCTTTGCAATTGCAGCTGCACATTCAGATGATGACTACCTTGGGAAGCTCAATTCAGTCGGCCCTTTTGCCAAATGCCCTGTTTGGAGTAGACTCCTCAAGAGATTCTTGTTAGTTTTGTAATCCTTAGTGATATGGATGGGCCCTGCCTCATATCAGTGGGTCTTAGATGCTGGACTCTTTTTATTCTGTTCAGTTCCTTTTACAGAAGGGTGTTCCCTTATATTTTAAGAGAGACTGCTGTCTTGTTACCCTTAAAGCTGCTTTCTAGGAACAGGTGACATTGCTGCAGAATACTTCAACAGGATATAATCTGACTGGATGCAGATATTTTCCAGGGTCTTGACCCATTGGCAGTTGCCCAACACATCCTAGGGTGCTGCTCCGGCGGCAGGAGGGGGACGGAGCCCCGGGCGGGGACCCAGCCTGCAAGCCCCGCGGGCACGGGCAATCGCGGGGTAGGGTGGGGGGGGACCAGGGCAGCCAAGCAGAGAGTCGGAGATCCCATCCAGTGCAGCCCCCTGCTCCGCCTACATCGTCCCAGCTGCAGCTTTGTCTACCCCCGCCTTCACCTCCAAGGATGGAGACTTCTCTTCATGAGAAACTGGAGTGGAAAAACTTGCCGAGTGAGAAAGTTTCCCGTAGTCATGTCCTGCTGCCGTGTTACTATAAGCGGGAGAGACCCCGGGCAGAGGAGCGTCCCTGCCACAGAGGAAGGCAGAGCCCCCCCACCCCCCACAAGGCTGTGTAAATCTGACCGCAGGGTCTAAAACTCCTCCCTGACCCCAAGGATAGAGTCACCCCATCACAGGGAAAATAAAAGTCAGGCGGAGAGGGAGGTCCAGGGGTCGCATCTAGTCCACCCCCGCCTAAGGCAGGATCAGGCCTGTCCAAACCACGCCAGACAAACCCGTCGTGGTTATCATCTCTTAGTAAAACCACCATCAACCCCGAGACAAAACACAAGACAACCCCTCCCCCTGCCCCGGTGAAGCAGGGGGACCACCGCAGCCATCCTCCTGCTCCTATAACAGGTTGGTGATGGACACTCAAGAAATCCCAAGCAGCGGCCGTGCCCCTGCTACAGAAGAAGACAAATACCCCCCCAGTCTGGACTAGTCTGACCATGGGGTACAATTCCCTCCTGACCCCAACGATATGGTCCCAGCAGGAGCTCACACGAGACCTGCTCCTCTCTGGAGAAACACGGGGCAGAGCAATGGTAAGAGATTTTCTGGCCACCGCCGCTTTTGTCCAGCTCGAGGTCCCAGCCTTTCCCTGCAGGACCGACTCCAATGGGGAGCCTGGGCAGACAGGCCCTTTGCATAACTTTGGGAACCGGCATCGTTGGCAGCCCCTCGACAGGAGGACGATGGTCTTCCAGTACCTGGGGGAGTCATCGGTGAGTCTGGAGACAACAGAGGAGGCTGATCCTCCACTGCAGACACGGCAAATTGTTCTGGGAGGAAGGAGTGGATCCCGATGGTGGATCCTGGCCCAGCTTGGCAAAGAAAGGGTTGGTTTTTGGTTGCATCATACACATGGCCAGCACAGCTTGAATGTGAAAGGTGTTTTTGTTGAGTTTTAAACCATGGATCACTAATAAGCTTTTTACGGGGAGTCTGGATGAGCCCTGAACTTACTGCCGGTCCAGAAATCCCAAGAGAGTACCAGTCAGGGAGCTGAGCCCTGAGTGCCAGGCGCTGTACGGACATCAAACTAACAACCCCTCCAGTCCTCTCTCATGGGAATCCACCATCGGCCGATTCCTCCTTGGTCACCGGCTATTTCTACCCAATTTTTAATTCCCACTCTTTTCCTAGCCCGAGTGCACCCCCTTCTCCTGCCCCAGCGCTCAGATTGAAGGGGGCACAGATGTTTTATCACTGCCCTAGAAGCAAGCAGATGCACATAGTGATTAAATCCCCAGTGCTCCCCCCCCTTCCTAACACCCC
>NW_005842533.1:871381-874993 GCF_000455745.1 Alligator sinensis
GCTCCAACCCCCCCCCCCGGACCCCCCCCCCCTCCCAACCCCCCCCCCCCCCAAGGTAACTGAGGAGCAGCAAATGCCCAGGGAAAGGACAAAAGAGGATTTTCTTTTGTCTGTTTCCAGCTCTTTACAGGCAGAAGCCAGCCCCGTCCCGGTGGGGGCTGGGAGGCAGACACCAAGGCAACCCTTGTTTTTCCCCACCAGTGCAAGGTGCACGTCCTTTCTGCATTTCCCATCCAGCTGTGCAAGTCCAGCTGCAGCCCTCCAAAACCTTATCCAAGCACTTAGTGCTGGGGCTCCTCTCCAGCTGCGCACAAGTGGAGGCTGGTTACTCCTGGCTTCTTGGATGCTGCAAAGAGAAAAGCAGAGCTGGGGGTGGCGGGAGCCTGATTATACCGTCCCCAAACCAAATCTAGGTCCCAGCGCCTCCTTACCCCAGCAAGCCAGAAGTTTGCAGCGACAGGGAATGGCTTGTGGACCAGCTTGTCCGTTTGCATGGAGAATGTGGGCCATATCCTGGCCCATTCCTTGGTGGGGCTCTCCCAGCAATAGTAAGTCTGCTTTTCAGGCAAACATCAGTCCTTGAAGGAAATAGTCCCAGCTCTTCTGCTCCTGGCTTTCAAACAACTCCCAACCTTGCCTAACTCACCATCAGCATGCCCAAGAGACATCAAGGGCGACACAGCCTTGCCTTAGCAAGAAGGGTGTAACCTGTCAGCGCGTCTCCACTGCCACTGCTATCACCATCCCATAACCAACCCATCAGGATCCACGGTTCCTACACACGCCTTTCCCAAAAAGCGATACGCTGGATCCAATGCATCAAGTGTCCTCACGGCAACTATGTGGGTGAGATGAAACAGTAACTATGCACGAAGATCACAGAAAATGAGGGTGGGAAGGGACCTCAGGAGGTCACATCTAGTCCAACCCCCTGCTCCAAGCAGGACCAGCCTCAACTACATCATCCCAGCCAAGGCTTGGTCTACTTGGGCCTTAAAACCTCCAAGGATGGAGACTCCACCACCTCTCTGGGTAACTTGTTCCAATGTTTTACTACTCTCCTAGTTAGAAAGTTTTTCCTAATATCCAACCTAAACATCCCTTGCTGCAACTTGAGACCATGGGGCACCTATACATGAGCATGGAGGCTGCTCTGATGTACAGGAATCCCAGCAGGTCGGAGCAGACTCAATTAATTGAGTTTCAATTAATTCAGTCTGCAGGAGTGTGGCAACTACTGCACCTCAGCAGGCTCCTGAGTCTCGGGTATCAGCATCCCTGTGCTTAAAAATGACAGCGGGGGTGCTTGATCTAAAGCTCTCATTCAAGTGTCCTCAGTGCCATTTTTAAGCATGGGGATACTGATACACAAGACATGGTGGCGCTTTAATTAGAGCAGCTTTTGGAGCTGCTCTAATTAAAGTGCCACCCCCCCATGGAGCATGTGTAAATGTGCCCATTGCTCCTTGTCCTGTCATCTGCCCCCACTGAGATCAGTCCAGCTCCATCTTTGCAACCCCCTGCAGGGAGCTGAAGGCGGCTATTCAATCCCCCCTCGGTCTTCTCTTCTCCAGACTAAATCAGCCCAGTTCCCCCAGCCGAGAGGCCCCCCAGTTCCCCCAGTCATGTTAATAAGACTTGCACAGAAAAAATATAAAGAGCAAAGATGTACATACACCATTAGGAGCACACTTCTCACAGAACAACCGCTCCTTCTCCAACCTCACCGTCCTCCTACTCCAGGGAAATCTGTTACACCTTTCAAAGCCAAACTTGAGAACAAAAATCCAGACTGTCCGGACAGTAAAAACCAAGGATTTAATATTGTTATTGGCTTTGTGGCACATTAAAATCTACCTGACTCCCAAATTCTTTCCATGCTAGAAAGGTGAGAATGACCCGCCTGCCTTCTGATGGGCCTTGACCTCTGTCCGCAGCTTCTTTTCTACTGCTAAAGCTACCCCCAGCAATTTGTCTCTCCCCAGGGCCAGCAATTGTTCTTTACTATGCCGGGCTTGGCTTGCACCGCTCAGACCTGATGAAGACTGCGTTGCATTCAAAAGCTTGTCTAAGTCTATCCCAGCTGTGCGGTTCTTCCTATAAAAGAGATCACCCTAAGAAATCCTCTCTCTTCAGACAGCCAGTGTGTGTCTGTACATACAAATACATACACACATATATATGCACACACAAATGTACACACACACGCATGCACACAAATAAATATCAATATAAAGTTTATATGTGTGTGTGCGCGTGTGCGTATGGTATATATGGCTCACCTGGGACAAGACGCATCCCCATAGGTTGGTTTCCTGGGGTGTAAGGGGCGGGTGTTTTTTCCACAATCAACCGGCCTCGAGTTTCTTCCATGATTGGCAGGAGCCAAAACATGATGTCGAGCCTGTTTACGCTCGCGAGTCAGTCTGCCAGGACTCCACAGCTGGGCTTCTGTGGTTGGGCCTAAAAATAAAATAAAATACAATTTTTAAATCATTTGCAAGCATTTAAATATACACAGATGCAGCTGCTTCCAGGCAGAAAGGGCAGGGGGGGACTTCTTCCCTTCTTAACCTAGAAAGCCCCTGTGGCATCGCTCTAGTCCTGCGCGCAGGGTGGAAGGATGCTGGCTTGCTTTGTGCCAGCCGGCGAAGTGGGTGTTTCATTTATTTTTAAATACCAAAAAAAAGAGCATTCGCTCTAAGGGGTGTCACACCCACCCCCCGTTCCTGTAAAGCATAGGGGTGGGAGTTTCTGTCCCTCCTCGCTGGCACTGCAATAGCTCTGAATGTGTGTATTTGGTTAAGCAATACAGCAGTTCTCACTTACAGATCAAGACGTGTCAGGGCCCAAGGTCCTGGCCTAGGACTCTGGGCCTGGTCCAAGTTCAGGGGTCCACTCGCTATGTGATGCTGGACAAGCCGCTTTGCTTCTCCCTGTCTCCGTCCCAGCTGGTTGGAGCGGCAGGGCCTTGGGCTGGATTGTAAGTGGTGCTTTGAAGTGCTTTGGGCACTTGGGGATTTAAAGCGAGATCCTATTCCACCCTGCTCCAATCCCTGAAAAACCAGGCTACTTTTGCAGCACGCCTTCCCCTGGACGGTAACGATGCAAAATGCAGCAGCTCCACCTGCCCTCCTTCCTCTCCAGAGCTGGAGCAGGGTGGCGGGACGAGGGGGTAGGAGCTGACCTTTTGGGATTGGGGCAGCCTGTGCCAATCTAGCACCCTTATTAGAGGACGCTCCCTTATTAGAGAGAGGCTTTCACCAGAGACACTGCAACCCCTGGGCTGCGTCTCCTTGCTGTCCAGCCCCAGATGTCCTTCAGCCAAGCCTCTGCCTCCCGGAAAGTGCTTTTAGCCGTGTGCGTGCTTTAGTCTCTCCACAAGCGCTGCTGCTGGGACCAGGACTCAGACGGGGCTTCCCCAGGGGTGCAAAGCCCTTACCCCAAAATGACCAACAAAGAGCCTGCCAGCTCCCCTGCAACACCCTGCTGCAAAGGCTTGTTGGTTATGGTGCACGGCGGGATGATTTTTTAGCCCAGAAGCAGCCTAGAGACCCCAAGATGCAGACAGGATGGGGGGCTAGGTAGGACAAAGAAGGGGTTGAAGCAGGA
>NW_005842533.1:875024-892915 GCF_000455745.1 Alligator sinensis
TGGGCTTGGCTTTTTAGAGGCGCTCGATGCCTACCAGAGCACCCAGGCCTCTTTTCTCCTGCTCCGGTACCCGCGGCAGAGGGGTCAAAGCCGCACGGAGCAAAGCAGGGCGCTCGCCCCACCTGCCATCCCAAGAGGGAAAGTGCTTCTGCATCGCCAGGAAGCAACACCCAAACCCAGATCTCCGGGCTGAGCCCCCGCCCTGAGCTCAACAGGGGAGGAGGAGACACAAGCCTGACGTGGACTTTCCCTGAGACGCACACACGCGCACACACACATGCACGTACACACATGCACACATATTTAGGACTGGGCTCCTCCACTCCCAAGCCCTCTGCCGCTCGCCCAGGGACTGTTTTCATCTGGCTCCAGCTGGCAGAGAGGCTCCTCACTGAGCTTTCCTGCTTCGGGGCCAGGTCGGCTGGATATCCCAAGGCGCCGGAGCTGCTGGTCCCCGCCAGCGGAGCCGAAACATGGCCGGGGAGCTGCACGGAGGGAGCAGGGGGGGGCGGGGGAGAGGAGAGGAGACACGCAGGAGGACCACACACACACAGCCTGATGCTGCCAGCTCCAGCCCACAGCAAAGTCTTCCCTGCCTTTCCCAGCAAACCGGGAGCCAGAGGAGGAAAAACCCACCCACATTCACGTCAGAGCCCAGGAAAGGGGGGCAGGGGGATTAAGGACTGAGGCCTCTTCCAAACACCCAGGGGCACGGAGGAGTGATCTCACCTCCAGGCCCCAACGCCTGCTCAATCCTGCTTTCAGAAGAAGGGGGAAAAGGAGGGGGGGAAAAAAAGTTATGATGAAATCGCCTTTCTTGGCCCTCGCCAAAATCCGTGCCGCGGCTCACGTGTCAGACAGATGCCGCGCGCTCGGGGAGGAGGGCCGTTCGCAGCACCCTGTGTAGCCGGGGGGCTAGCAGGGGACGGCCCAGGGGAGTGCCACGCTGGCGCACAGCGGCAAGACCGTAATGCCAATACAGGCCACGGGCAAAGTGGCTGGCCGGAGAGGAGCCGACGAGCACGGTCCTGTCCCAGCCACGAAGCCTGGCACTGAGGATGCAAAGCATGGGAGGACCGTGTCTGAGGATCGGGCCTGGCCTCCGGCTGCTCAGCAACCTGGCATCTCACCTACCTCGAGCCCAAAGGGCACCTAATTGGGATCTCCCCGTCACATGCATCTTCCCATCCCTTCTCCACTGCAGCCTATGTCAGGGTGTGGGGTGGGCGCTGTTTGAGCCTAACTGAACCTGAAATAAGAGCCCCAAAATACAGTGATGTCTCCGTCCCCACTTGACATTGGCCAAATGTGCCACAAGCAGAGAGCAGCCCATTGCTGCTGCGACTTCCCGGGACGGAGGATGCCGATACATGCAAAGACGGTGCACTGCAAGGACTGCAGGACTCGACCACGGGGCTGCAGCTTGAGCCAGCCTGGTGCTAAGTCCCATCCCTACGCCGGCAGCTCCAACAAGGGCTGATCCCACACAAAGCTTCAGTTTGCTCAGGTCACATCGCGTCTCCACCTGGCACCTGAGTTGGCAGGACAGATGCGAGTGCTAGCAAAACCGGGGCAACGAGCAATTTAATAAGGGGGGCTGGTAGGAAGCTATCCAGCTACAGGCACAGCCCCTCTTCCTGGCACGACCATCAAGGAGATAGAGGAGGACTTGCTCGTGCAACATGCAACCAGCTGCATCCATACAGTTTTGTGGGAACCAAGACAGCAGCCTTGAGCAGTCAGAGAGCCCTGCAGAGGCTTCCCTTCCCGAAACAGAGCCGGGACTGTACAAACTCAAGGAGAATCTCCATTAGCAATGGAGGGCTGAGGACACACAGCTGAAGAGTGCCGATCCTCTCCAAGAGGGGCAGCGACGCCTCTTCCCACTAGTCCGTCCTCCACGTGTCCGCGCGCTTGGGATTATCCCGGGAACAGAGACGGAAGAACAGGCCGTTCCAGCTCAAGCCCAAATTTGCTTTTATTCTCCACTGAAGCCGAAAGGGAAACACGAATTAATTCCACAGACAAAGACAGACCCCACGTGTTACATACAGACACCCACAAAGGAGGTTAGTCTCTGCCCGCTCCTTCCTCTGGCACAAGGAAGGAGTTTAAAAAAAAGAAAAAAAACACCCAGGTGGGAAGAAGGCAGTGATGGGCTCCTCTTTGCTGGAGGGAGCTCCATCTCCTTGGGGGCATAGGGTGCCCACAGGGCAGGGGCGGCCGGACTTGCCAGCACAGCCTATGGATCTCGTGGCTCACCTGCAGGTCTTCAAGGAGAGGAGCAATGCTTATAACTTCCCTTTGACCCTCTGAAGCAGGTTTTTTCCCAAGATAATCCATTTTTTCTTGATAAAACCCATCCCAAGTAGGGAAAAAAAAGCAGCCCAAGCCCTAGCACCTTCCCGTTTGCAGGTCACCCCAGTACCATCACACTGCAGGGCCCTCCCAAAGTGCAACCAACCCTATTGCACTTTTGGAGTCAAGTCACCTGCTGCGGTTTGGAGTCAAGGGTGACGAGGACCCAACTTGTGATCTTCTTGGTTGAACCTCCCCAGGACTCTCCACAGCCGGCTGTCACTTCAGGTTGGGCTGGAGCCTCTTCCAGAGAGTCAGAGCCTGGACCGAAGGCTCCAGAGGGTGAAGACCCCAGCCTGGCCTGAGAGAAGCCATTGCACTGGGCAGCCTCTCCAGGATCCAATGCCCTGTGGCTTTGCAGGAGGTAGATGGATCACCCAGCAGGGTGGACATGGAAAACCTTATGGAGAGAGGGACCCTGGTGTATTTTATTCCTATTCCCCAGCCACATCCTGCCCAGTCAAGCCAAACCCATGCAAGATGCAGCAGGGCTGATCCTTTCCACTTTCTCTTTGGAAGTCGGGTGGGGGCATCTCCAGCAGCAGGGGTCAAGGCACATGCACTTGGATAAATTATGGCCAGCCAAGCGCTGCCATTTACACCCTGGGGGTGCAGAGAGGTGCAGGTAACCAGTATCAACTCCAAGGCAAGACTTTAACTCAAGCTCCAAACCCAAGGGCTCCTGCAAATGGATCCATCTGGGAACACAGAGTGGGCCGTGGAGAACAGTACTGGACGGTTTAAATAGCGTGGAAGGAGACCCAATCTTTGTTCAGCAAACAAAGGCTCAGCATTTTTAGGTGGCTCCTATCACCTTGCTAAAGGCACATGGACTGGGGGAGTCCTCCACGGCTGAGCATCTGGGACCCCGAATTCCACATGCCAGGAGAGACAAAGGCATCAAAATATCAAGGGAGGGACATTTTTGCTTCAAACCTCCCAAGGTGGAGCACTGCTCCAAGTTTTAGGCCCCGTGTGTCAAGAAGGATGTGGAGTTTGGAAAGAGCAACAAAAATGATTAGGAGCCTGGGAGGCAGACAGATGAGGGAAGAACTAGGGTGATCTAGTCTGGAGAAGAGAAGCCCAAGGAGGGATTTGATCATGGCCTTCAAATCCCTGAAGGTTGATGATAGAGAGGATGGAGATGGGCTTTTCTCTATGGCTGCAGGGGACAGGACTAGAAGCAATGGTATCAAGCTGCTGCAGGGCAAATTTAGGTTGGAGATGGGGAACCTTTTGACTTGGAGGGCGGTCAAACATTGGAACAGGCACCTAGAGAGGTGGTGAAGCCTCCATCCTTGGAAAATGTCAAGAGCAGGTTGGACAAACACTGGCTGGGGATGGTTTAGCCACAGCTGATCCTGCCCTGAGCAGGGGCTGGACTGGATGTGACCTCTGGAGGTCCCTTCCACAATGTAATGCAGCAGCTGCCCCCCCAGACAACCCCCCTGCACCAGAAATCATCAGCTCCTCCCGACACCAGGGCTTCTTGGGGGAGCAGACAGAGACCCCTGGATGCTGGGCCCAGCTCCGAGACCTGCCGCAGCAGGAAATGCAGGGAGTTGGCACCTTCCTCAACGCACAGGGACAAGTGCCAGCCTCCATCATCCCTGGGCCAAGAGGCACTGGGCCCATTCCTGCCCTCCCCCCACCAGCCCAGCCTCACCCAGCACTTTATAAGCTCCCATCCTTCCTTGGTGCACAGTGGCAGAGTGGTGCGGGCATCCTGCTATGCCCCACAAAGGCACGAATTCAATTCCTGCTCTAGGCTTGTGGCAAAGGCCCATGCCCTCCAGTAGTCCAGCTGTGAGCGGTACCTCATCATTCAAGCTGCGGAGTCCAAGGTGGCTGGACTGAATGGTGGCTCCATCACTTCCTTGCATGCTGCAGGCTACAGAAACTGCTGGGCTTTCCATCAACCTGGCTCTGGGCAGGGAGGACCTAGGACTTGACATACTCCACTGGGGCTGGTCCTGCTTTGAGCAGGGGATTGGACTAGACGACCTCCTGAGGTCCCTTCCAACCCTCATTTTCTATGATCCTCTGTCCCTTCCTTGCTTAGCTTTGGTTCAGACACCTCCCCGACTTTGACACATTTAAACAGCAACAGCAAAGCTCTCTGCAGAGGCCCGGGGGTGGGAGTGTTAATCCCACTCTGGTTCCAAATCTGTAGGTTTATACAGTGACCAGGCCTGGGGCCTGGAGGAGGGCAAAGCCCCCTAGCCAGAGCCCCGCAGGGGGAAAGGAGCATACCCCGACATGGCTCCATCCCCCTTCTCTACCCGCTGAAGCAGGCTCCTCTGACGCGTGGCTTCCTCGGGAAAGATGCTGCTAACACAAGTCCTGATGCGATCTGAGATGGGGCTTGGGAAACCTTTGCTTGAAAAAAAAGCTCCTGGCAGAATCAGGGTCCAAATCACGTGGGCAAGGAGGTGACAGGATTCCTGAGACGTAGCAGCCTCTTTCTCCTGGCCAGGGGACCCTTCGCTTCCCCACATCCCCCCATGGCCCTGCAGGGCAGCGCGAGTGGCTGGGAGGGAAAGGCAGGGCTCCTCTTCATCCAGGACTGCACACCCAGCCCCCTCCATAGGAAAGAGGGGCTCCCCCTGGGCTGGGGGTGCTCAGTACCAAGGGTCCGCTCGGTGCTGCTGGTTGTAGAGCTGCAGCTTGACCTGGTCCTTGATCTGGTTGATGAGGATCTGGGACAGCAGGATTCCCACGAGCTGCATGGAGAGGAGAGAGCACTGTGAACCCACTGCAAATCCTGAGCAGTGCAGCAGCCCTGGCTTACCCAGGGACCAGAGCCGGCTGCGGGGCTGTGATGGGACATGGCTGCCTTCAGACGCTGGCTGGCCAACCAAGGGACTCCCCTGTGCTGAGGCTGGGCCAGGCAGAAAGCTCTGCCCACCCCATGGACACTTGTGGCCCATGCTGGAGCTGGCGAGGGCCGTGCCCTGCCCAATAACCCAGATCTGCGCACACAGCCCCAGCCCACAATCCCTGGCTGCTTCCCCTCTCTCCCATGCACCCCAAGGGCCACTGCTCCATCTGGAGCCCCCAGCTCAGTTCAGTGGGCTCCTCCTGCCAGAGCCAGGGCTGGGGGATCCAATCCTGGGTGCTCTGGGTGGTGGGAACATACAGGGGTATCCACATCCTCCAGCCCCAGTCCCTGGCTCCAAATCTAAGGGGGGGTCAGTTTGGTTTTCGTCCAGGGGACCTCCTAGCTCAAGCACTGGCCCCTTGGCACGTGTTCCTTTTGCTCCGAGGCGTAAGCGGTGACCTCGGGACCCCCAACCCGGTGAGCAGGGGGGTGGGGAGACAGGGTCGGACGTGGTACCTGTGGAATAGCCAGGCCCAGTGCGATGCCTCCCAGCAGGAAGAGGTTACTGTGGATCCAGTTGACCAACTTGTCGATGCAGCCATTGGTATAGATGAATTTGCTGGCCTCCAGGTAGTTCATGGCCTGCATGCCCTGGCCACACATGGTGTTGATGACAGCCTGGGTGCAGGTGAGACCCAGGAGCAATTAGAGAGAGACTTGGGAGAGACCCGAGTCCCCCACACAGCCATGGGATCATGGGCCCCTGCACAGAGCTGTTCGTAGGCAGACATTCCTGTTGCCTCTTCCAGAATTCCTGCTGCCTCTTCCAGAAGGAAAGGAAGGGCCAGAGTCACGGCTTCCTCAGGGAGCAGATTCCCTGTTAGTAGCAGATTTGCATGGATGCCGATGCTCCACCGTCTCAGTCCCCCAGGCCTCCCCATCACTAGTGCAGGCTCCGGGATGGGGACAGCGGTAGCTGCCATGCACCAGGTGGGTTATAGGGGACACCTGATCTACACAGCAGCAATCTTCAGGGTGGGAGCTAAGACCACGCTGCTTCCTAGGAGTTGCTTCTCTAAGGCTCCCGGCGAGGGCAGGGCTGGTGCCTTGCAGGTCCTGGCCTGCTCATTATGGCAGAACGTTCCCCGAGGACTCCCTGGGTCTTATCACTCAGGACCGATGACCCAGTACCCCTCTTTCTAGGGCCTAGACCAATGGTTTCCAACCTCACTGGACTCAAGAGCCCTCCTTGGAAAATCCTGGCTCTTGGCTTTCACTTGTTTCTTGACTACAGAAAAATAACAGAGCAATTCTTCTGTTGCAAAGCACCCAGAAAGGTGGCAAGGGGGTGGGGGGGTATCAGCGTGTTTCAAAACCTATTGGAAACCTCGGGGTTTATCTAGTGACTTATATCTGCACACATCACAAGTGCTAACACTGCGTGGCACCCCACGGCACCCTCAAAAGGGTCTCAAGGGACCCCAGTGGAGAATCACTGGTTTAGAAACTGTCAGCCCCAGGGAAGCAGCACCCCTTGGACTGCCCCCCTCTCAGCCAGGAGAAGTTAGCATCATACCATCCAGTACAGAGCACCCCCAGCCACCTCCCCTGCAGCCGCCACGGCTGATCCCACTCAGGACAGGGGCTCTGCAGCCAGCCCGTCCTGGAGAAGCAGCTGGGCTCCAAGTGCCCCCTGGCGGCCGCACCCTGGTGCAACTCGCTGCAGAGGCTTCAGGGCCAAGCCTGCGGCAGGGGGAAGGTTCAAAGGGTAAAGAGCACAATAGAGCGGAGGTTGCCCAGACCTTCCACCCCCCGCTTTAGACCAGCGAGACAAAAGGCCAGACTGAGTCCAGACGTTTGGTGCCCCGATGGCTGTAGTTATGTGCGTGTCTGGGAATCGAACCGCGGTCCAATTGAGATCAAATAAAGCTGCCCACAGCGCGGGGCATTGTGTACACAGCTTCCCTGCCATGCCCCAGATTTAGGGGGAAGGGAGCCATCTCCCCCTCCCACAGCTACTAGGGGTACAAGCTTCCTCGGCTCTCAGCACAGGGCAGGAGGAGGATGCAGGCGGTGCTGGGACCCCTGGGATGGCGGGGCTGCGCTTACCTCGTCAGCAGTGCGCAGGCAGCAGGAGTAAGGCACAGAGCAGCGCTCCCTGCTCGGGTTGTCGGCAGTGCAGTTGAAGTACATGTTTTGGGACCAGTCCTTGTAGGAGATCCCCCCGCAGCAACTGAACTGCAACAGGACAGCACAAAGCGGGCAGCGGGTGAGAGGACAGCAGGGACATCTCAGCAGGCTTCGGCCTCTGAAAGAGCCCAGGCTTACTGGAACGGGTGACTGTCTACACTAGAGGCTCTGCCACCATAGCTCTGTCAGCAGAGCCCTCGCATAGCGGCAGGATGCTTTATAGCTGTGCCACCTCCCCAGACGAGCATCGTTAGCTTGGCAGCAGCACTGCCAGCCTTGCTGCCTGCTCCAAGGGCTCTGCTAAGAGCTCTCAGCTGGCAGGTGGGGATCTTAGTTGCACTCCTAACTTTGCTTCGCTGGCAGACCTTTGCAGTCTAGATCCAAGACTTAGCTTTGAATAGGTCCTATATAAACACAACAAAACCCACCGGTAGAAACCACCCAGGCACAAAGACCCACAGGTTGGCAGTGCAGTGAACAGCACTTCACTCCTTGATGGAAAACAGTCCCATACATTTTCACAGAAGTTAGTAGTCTCCTTGATTGAAAAAAAGTTTCCCTTATCCTCAAAGCTCCTGTCATTTAAATTCCAGTCTGTTTGCAAAGCGGATAGGATCAAGGTTAGCAGTGAAGGACAAGGAGTATGGAGAAGTTGCATTTTCCTAGTGACAGTCACGCTGCCTCCAGCCCCCAGCTTTGAACCTTCGTCGCCAACAGCCAGCATGGGAGAGGGAAGAGGTGAATATGGGCTCAGTAGAGGGGTGGGAGTTGATCTAGGCTCCAGATGCAGCGTTAGCACAGGGGCAGGAGCACACAGGGGCTGCAGGAGTGCAAAGCAGTGTGTCAGCACACGTGTGGGAGCAGTTAAGGAGGTGCCTGGAGTTGGCTCTACTGGACTACAACAGGCAGGCTGTGGGGGCACCAGGAAAGGAGAAAGAACCATTTACTCCAGTGGTTCTCAACCTTTTTGAGACTCAAGACACCCTTCAGAAACACCAACTCACTTTCACTCTTACTTTACTATGGAAAAATAACAGAGTGATTCTTCTGTTGCAAAGACCTGCGTAAGCTCATGACGGGTCAGGAAGTTTGTGATGCTCTGCATTCCTATTTGAAATCTCTGGGTTTATCCTGTGAACCACGTGTGGGTGCCTGACCACCTGACAGTGCTAATACTGTTTGTGTAGCACCCCACAACACTCAAAGGGATCCTGGGGCACCCCAGCACCCCGGCTGAGAACCACTGAGCCACCCACAAGCCCAGGGCCAGCTGCCTCTGCAGCAGAAGGGTCCCCAGCCACCCCCACTGGACATGTCCAGGACCTGCTCGGGCGGGCACGTGCCCTGGCTCTTACAGCCAGACTCACCTCCTTCTGTCCGAAGTCGATGAGGTTCTGCAGGTCCAGGTCATCCCGGTAATGCACGATGGCGTTGTTGATGATCTCGCTCACCTTCCCGCGGGCCTGCGGGGCCAACAAGGACATGCTAGCGGGGCCCTTCCTGACCTGGTACTCACGTGGCAGCATCCAAGCTCTTTGCACTCCCTGGTTGGTTCAAACCGCTCCCCCTCGCCCCCGGGAAATTAAGGCCTGTGGTCACATAGTGGTAGATCTCTGTTTCCTGAATCCCATTCACTAAACTGCCCTGTACAGCCCCCAGCCCTGATGGGGGCACTCAATACTCAGGGAGGCATCCCAGAAGCTGGCAGACCCACACAGAGCTGGCTGGGGCTGGGTCCAAGCCCTCAGGCAGGCATGGCTTGGACAGCAAGACCAGCTGGGCAGTCCTACTCTCCGGTCCCCTTGCTCTACATGGGTCTGGGGGACTCAGGTCACCCAGTCCCACAGCAGGGAAAACTTTGGCCCAAAGCAGTGTGGTCATCCAGATACCGTGAGAGATGGAAAAGCTCTTTCTGTCCATGCCAGTTCAGGAGCCCAGACTCTGCACAGTGGTTTTCTGCTCAGTGCCATTAATCATTTGTTCCCAAGCAGAACAGCCTCTGTCATAAAACCCAGGCTCCAAAAAGGAAGGGGGCTATTGAATCAGCCAGGCCAGCTCCCAAGCACTCCATGGCTCAGCTTCGCTGTTCCTGATGCCTCCTTTCCCCTGCCCCCAGCCCAGTGGACGGGCTAAGATGTCCTGTGCCCCCGTGGTCTTGCTAAGCCTTCAGCACAACCTTGGCTCAACAAAGCCACAGCTTCTAGGAGGCCTCCTTTCCTCTTGGTTTGGCAGGATCTCTGCTTCTAAATCTCCCACCACCCCCTTCTTCCTGCACTTGGCTCCACTGGACTGCCAGAAACACAGTGAGCTGGGAGTTTTCAAGACTTTGCAGGTCACACCTGGAAGATGTCAAGTGACAACGATGTCACGTGACATCTTCCAGGAAAACAAGGAGGTTTGAAGAGGTTCAACAATAAGAGGACAAGTAATACGTATGCCTGCCAAGGCTGTGAAATAGGGTACTTGTGTGGTAGCTGGCAATTGGGTTTCTTATGCGACTGTTAAAATCTAACTGTTTTCTATAGGTGTGCAATGAAAAGACCAGTGTTGTGCACACTTCAGATAGGTAACCCTTGTGCACCTCCCTCCCCGCTCGCCAGTCTGATCAGCCGGCCAACAGGGATTAAAGGCTCTCTCATTATATGCACTGTCGTTTCTTGATGCTTGAAAAGCACTCAACCAGAGACAAAGACAAATCATGCGGGGCTGGGGCCCAGCCACTCAGCGCAGCCCCCAAAAGACAGCATGTACTCCACCCCCCCAATCTGTAACTACCTTATCAGAGAAGACGAAGCCCAGCACTCCAGCTGCCAGCTGCAGGAGGAAGACGATGGTCAGGCACACGGAGAACTGTGGGTGTGGGAAAGAGGAATCCCCATCAGCAGATTGCCACAGAAGAGGAAGCAATGCAGTGTTTGTTAACACAGTTAGGCTGGCGCTGCAGGGGTGCAAGGAGCATGATGGAAAGGGTCTCTGGGCAGTCATGCCACACTGCTCCAATGCTTTGTACTCTACAGATCCTTATACCCCAGCCGTGTCACCCTGCATGGAAATGCAGCCACCCCTGGGGTGGAACAGGGCAAAGGACTGGGACATAGTCATGTTGTGGAGCTGCAGGCAAGTACAGAGGCAGCAAGGGTGTCACAGGTGCTCAGGTAATATGCCACTCTCAGGAAAAGTACGGCAGAGTCTTTGCTCACTGCAAGTGCTCTGAGCCTGCATCTTAGTTGGAAAAGGGAGCCTGGAACAGCACGGCATCCCATGCCCTGCCCTGGGCAGCATCTCAGGCAGGAGCACCCCATCTCCTGAGGAGCTGCCCCGACAGGTTGATGAGCATCACCTGCACCTGTGCTATCACACACATGCAGGTGACTGCCCTGTGAGGCTGGCAAAAGCTCCAGGGTCCAGCCCATTCCTGTTGCAAAAGGAACCACTACAAATACACCGATCTGTCCATGAGCCCTTAACCTTCATCTGCAAGGAATGAAGAATTCCCCTTCTCCCCCTCGCCAGTGCCCTTGGAGGTGTTTTCCTTGGGGAAAGAGGTACCACAAACAGGGCACAGGGGCACAGCACTGGTACAACGGCATCTCTCTCTCCCAGTGCCGGCCGCTAGAGGGAGGCGCAGTCCTTCATCCCAGACCCGGCAGCGCCAAACCCCGATGGTGGCCCAGCAAAGACGATACCCACTGCGGTAGAAGGATGTAGACAGCAGTGAGACCCCAGCCCTGCATCCCAGGGGGAGGTCACTTGCTATGGGGGAAAAGCTCAACTGACTCCCAGGGGGCTGTGTGAGAGGGAGACCCCCTGAGCTGTCCTCACTCCTCTCCTGGCTGTAGCCACCGGGCAACCACCTCGCTGTCCATGGGAAGGAGGTCTCACATCCAAGGTGCAGACTGCGCAGAGACCCTTGCCTATGCCTGCTCCCCAGGGGCACCGAGCAGTCCTGCCAGTCCTAGACCTCCCCACCCAGCCCAGTGTCCGCCCCATGCCCGCGGGCCCTCACCGTCTGCAGCAAGCAGATGTTCTCTCGCAGGGAGCCGATGCAGCCGCAGAAGGTGATGAGGAACATCAGGACGCCGACCACGATGAGCAGGATGGCGGGGTCCACGGCGAGGCAGGCCATGGCTGCCTCTAGCAGAGAGGAAGAGACATCGTGTGAGCATGTGGAGCCTTTGGTCCCTTCATACCGGGCCCCTTCCCAGCTACCAGAGCCAGAAGCAGCCTCCCCTCCCCAACAGCTATGGATCCAGAGAGGTGATCCCCACAACTTTATACTAATGGCATCCCCTTCCCTCCCCCTCCAGCAGAAGGGAGCAGGATGCCTGCCTGTGTCCACACAGCCAGCCAGACGCGGGTGCTACTGGGCTCCCCCCAAGTTTGTTGGCCCAAGGAAGGGGGATTAGCAGGGACCGGGCACCAGGAGTCCACACAGCCCCCAAGCAGCAGTTCCTGGGTGATGCAGAAGTCACCCAGGCCTGTTTTTCACGGCAGTGATTAAGGTGACCCCTGCCAGAGTCCCTTTACCCTGGACATGAACAGCAACTCCTCCACGTATGGTGGCAGCACACGAAATGGGCCACGCTCCCCACCACTGAGGCTTGTGTCCCCATTGCTTCCCTCCAGTCCCAGAGCCAGAGACAAGGACTGCTCTTCCCGCACAGACCTTGACTTTGGGGCAGGGAAATTCCTCCGTCCTCTCCCCTCCCAGCAAGACAGAGTCCCTGCCTCAGCTTTTAAAGGCAGCTGCGGCGGGGAGGAGAAACGGTGCCATTGCCTCACCTGCGTGCTTCATCAGCCGGGCGTAGACTCCCACTGCCACCATCACCATTGAGATCATCTGCAAAGGCATGAGAGAGTCAGGACAAGCAGCTGCTCAGCTCTTCCATGCAGCCTCGTCGTGACAGCTGCGGGTGCCCAGGGACTGGGGACAGCTCAGGGGCTGGCAGTTAGGAAAGGAAACCTCCGCTTTGCTGGGGCACGGGTTCAAATCCCACATGGCCCTGCCTGCCATGAAAGCAGCTTCCCTTTGAAGGGTGTGCAGGCAACAGGGGCAGGGCACAGAAGTAGGAGCCCTGGCTCTGGATGCACAAGGCAGTCACCGTGTCCTGCATCGGTCTCATCCTCAGTTTCCCCTCCTGTTGCAGGGTCCTGACCCAGCTTTGGGGAGCAAACCCAAGCATTATAAATGGGGCTCAGCCCCTCAGGGATGCACTGCCCCCAACACCTCACCATGCCTAGAGAGAAAACAAGGATGAAATAAGTCATGAAAACTGCAGTGGTGCAGTTGTATGTGGGGTCCATCTATTGAGAAGAGGTTACACAGGGATCATTTCCCATGACATGGTTGTCAAGGCAAATCTGAGAGCACCTGCTGGAAATAAAACCGTCTCAATGCAACAGCAGCATTTTGGGCAGCCTTGCCCTTCAGGAGCTCTGATCCACTTGGTGCTGCTAATAACCACCCCAGAGCAGTAGACCCCACCTCTCCCCCAGGCAGGGGGCAGCCGTGATGGGCCCAGCCTGCACCCCTCCTGCGCTGCCCCGTCAGTGCCAGCCAGGCTCCAAGGACCCCCTCCCACAGCCCGCTGCAAAGGGAGGCTCAGACCCCAGGCCAGCCCCTTCTGACCAAGAAGATCCATGTGGATCTTCAAAAACCCTCTGCTTCTTGGAGGCTTTTGGTGCTCAGATCCCAGTTTCTTCACTGTGGTCTCATGAAGGTGGGCACAGGCCTGCTGCCTTTACCTCCTTGCAGCTGGTGTCAGGAGCGCACACTACTCGGGCACAAATCAGCCGTGCAATCCAACCGCAAGTTCCTTGTACTCTTGGGAAAGTTGGTCTTCCCCTCCCCACTACCAGGAGTCCATCCTCGCAACCCTTCAGGATGAAGGGGACTCTGCTCCATTTCCAGTGTCCTTCCGACATGCACTCCCATGGCCTCCCAACCTCTACATAACCCTCACACCCACACCTCGGCCCCTAAAGTCTACCAGCCCCTGCACCTTTCGGGGTCACCAGGGCAGTCCTGGCTTTGGGAGCTGGAAGGGAGCGCGGAGAGAGGACTGGAGAAGGTGTCTAGCTAGGTGTATTCAGTGCTTTGGCTTCCAGCAGTACATCACTCGGGGCCAGGTCACAAAGACCTGCCAGGCAGGGACGCAGCATTTTAAAGTTAATTTAGTGCTACTGAAAGGTGCCCCTGAAGGTCTCTTTTAGCATGCACACAGCATTGGAGCATGAAGGATGGGCCACAAAGGCAATGGATGTTGCTGACCAAACTCAAGAGCTGTCCCCAGGACTAGGTGAGTCTCCAAGCCTCCACCCCAGCCAAGCCCAACAGCGCGGCGCATCCCAGATCCACCAGTGGGACCCTGTCAATGCTGGGCAATGCCACAGACCTTGCAACAGCTCTTCATAGAGGCAGACCCTAGTGCAACCATGTCCTGGCCACCAGACGGACGAGCAGCGCGGGGTTACCTGTATGGCCACGGGAATCAGGCTGACCCCAGGTCCCTTTCCCTGCAAACTCTCCTCCCCCCGGCGCTGGTGCAAGCTTTCCTGCCAGCAATGCAGACTTGTCAGGAGGAAAGACATTTCACAGTCGCACAAGACTCGTTACAAAAAGCCCACACAGGCTGGGGCCCTCGGAGAAGGACGCCGCGTTTTGCTCAGCTCTTTCTGTTGGAAAAGGAACACGTGGCTTGTCCGTGCTCCACATGCCCGATTGTGCTTATTCGGGTTATCATGGTTGCTTGTTGTTATTTTACCCGATTGATTTCTTCATATTAATTATACCTGAAATAGCTCAGTTCCTCCCTCTCCACACTCTTTGCCACGACGTGTACGCAGAAGCAGAGTCAAAACAGGGAGGAAAGGCTCATGGATGCGACCCATGTCTTTCCCTGAATTTCATGTTGTGGAAAGCGTCAGAGTTTTTTTGCTCTGCTTTAGAAGTGCAGCGTTTTCGATGGCAGGAAATCCGGTCCCCATCCGTCCTGCCCAGTCCTAATGCACCCGACAAGGGAGCAGAGAGTCTCATGCCCCAAGTTGCATCGACTCCTTTTCAACTCTACGAACCTGGGGAGGGTTCGAAACTGTAACTTCCCCCATGAAAAAGTTTCCTTTCCCTATTCTTCATAGAGCAAAACATGTAGGAAGATCCGGAGTTTTCCCTCCTCTGACATTACTCCGGTCACTGTTGTCACCACGTCTCATAAACTTCAAAGGCTACAGGTATCTCAAGGGCCATCTAGTCCAGTCCCCTGCAGGAAGACCGTAAATCACCCCGACAGCTGCCTATCCGGACCTCTGTAGCTACCTCCAAAAGGAGATTGCACTGCTTCCCCCTGCAGCTTGTTTCCTCTGGATACTCAGGAAGTCTGGCTTAAAGTTTTAATCAAATTTGTCTTCTTGCAGTTTAAACCCACAGCTTCTCATCCTACCTCGACGGACAGGGAGACCCATCAGCCACCGAGAGGACGCTCATGCTGCTTCCTCCTCAAAACAGCCCCCCCCAATCCCCCCTTGCCTCCTGCCAGTGCCTTCTCCCAAGCACCCTAATCCACCCTTGCCTCCTGCCAGTGCCTTCTCCCAAGGCTATCGGAGCTACAGACCTGCCAAGCAGCCTCTTCCACGCTGCCCTGGGGCCTTTGGACCTCAAGCTTAGAGTTGGCGGCATTTCTTTCTATAGCCCCCCACTGCACCCCCTCCACAGGCCAGCCACGCATAGCAGGAGTTTGGTTGCATAGGAGCTCCTCAGAGTGGCAAGCTTGGGGATGAATTGGCAACCATGCATAGCAAGGGGGATGTCTCTAAATTATACCCACGAAGCAAAAATCAGGGATGGGAAGGAGACCCTCCTCTGCTACCAAAGTACCCCGCCCTGGTACCCCCCGCTCATCACCAGCTGTAATCCCCTCCGTGCCACGTGGCCTTGCTCACTCAACTGACAGACAAGCCGTGACCAAAGGGGTCACGGGACGCAGAGAACAGCCCAAGAATGGGGCAGCATCAGGGTTTGCCCTTCATCCCCCCGGGAGAAAGGGCATCAGCGGAAGTGACAGCGACCACGACAGGGACAGGGAATGAACTGAGGAAGTACATCCCCGATCGGGGCCTGGACTAAGGGGCTGTGCGTGGGTTAGGAAAGGGCAGAGGTGGGTGCACAGGGGAGTGAGCGCGTCTATTGTAACGGGGACGCAGGCTTCTTAATGCAGTTTAAGAGGTGTGATGGAAAGTTTATGATAGATATTATATATATAAAACTCTTTATATAGAAATATATTTTATTAAAAAAAATAACCCTGGGAGAAAGGACATCAGGGGTGGGAGATGCTTTTCACCCTCCCAGCCCCAGATGCTGAGGAAAGCATAGAGGGTGTAGCAGGGCACTGGGATGTGCCTGCTCCTTTGCAGGTGGCAAAGGGGGACTCACCTGAACGGAAGAGAGCTCAGGTTTGAGCTTTACAAGCCCAGAGCCTGCACAGGCCCAAGGGCGAGACCGGGGGAGCCCAGAGAAAGGGGACAAGTGTGTGAACTGAACATCATAGTGATAACATCATCTCCCAAGCTTCTCCTAGGGGTATTTTTTTAAATATAATATACACACCCCCCCTCCCTTTATCTATCACAAAGTGCTGGCAGCCAGGAGCAGCTGATTCTGACATGTAATTGGCTCGTTGGTCTAGAGGTATGATTCTCGCTTCGGGTGCGAGAGGTCCCGGGTTCAAATCCCGGACGAGCCCAAGTTTTCAATTGGCTTATGGGACTTGCCCAGAGAATGGTGGTGGACTGGTTGGTTTCTACCTGGAGGAATGTGGGCAGTGGAGTCTGTCCTGGGACCAGCACTGTTCAATATCTTTATCAGTGACTTGGACAAGGGAGTAGAAGGCATCCTATCCAAGTCTGCAGATGATACCAAACTCTTGGAGGAGGTACACAAACTAGTCGGCAAGGCAGATTTAGACAGACTGGAGAAATGGGCTGAACAGAACAGGATGCAGCTTAACAAGGATGAGTGCCATGTGTTGCATGTGGGGAGGAAGAATCAACACTCCTCTAGTCTGGGAGGGACCACTCCGAGTAGCACAACTGAGGAGAGGGATCTCGGAGTTGTAGTCAACTCCAAAATGAACATGAGTCACCAGCGTGAGGAGGTAATAATTAAAGCTACCTGTGCTCTTCCTTGCATAAGTAGGTGCATCACAAACAGGTCTAGGGAGGTGACACTTCCCCTCTATGTGACACCGGTCAGGCTGCAGCTGGAGCCCTGCGTCCAGTTTTGGGCACCCCCCTTCAGGAGGGATGTGGATTCAGAGGAGGGCCACTCGTCTGGTTAAAGGCCTACAGAAAAACCCCTATGTGGACTGATTGAGTGACTTGAGTCTCTTCAGGCTCCGCCAGAGGAGGCTGAGAGGAGATCTGGTGGCCATCTACACACTCGTGTGTGGGTGTGGGTGTGGGTGGGGGGGGGGGGATACAGCAGGAAATAGGGGATACGATGTTTACCAGGGCACCCCCCACTGGGGTCACTAGAAGCAATGGCCACAAACTGAAGGAGAACAAATTTAGACCGGACATCAGGAAAAAATTCTTTATGGTGAGGGTTGCCAAAATATGGAATAAGCTTCCAAGGGAGGTGGTGCTGTCCCCTTCCTTGGAGGTGTTTAAGAGGAGATTGGACACACACCTGGATGGGTCATCTGATCCCAGTACTCATTCCTGCCCAGGGCAGGGGGTCGGACTCGATGATCTAATAGGTCCCTTCCGACCCTAAAATCTATGACATCTATGAAGCTTGAGGCGTGGTGTAGGGGTGGAAGGGAGCCGTGCAACCTGTCTTTAAGGCTACAGGTGCCCTACGGGGCATAGTCAGTTAGCCTTGCCCCAGTAGCTATGGAGTGAGGAGCTCCTGGGAGCCGAGCAGCAGGGCTCCTGAGCTGGCAGTGGCTCTGAATAAGAAACTCTGCAATGCAGGGAACAAGGGAAGGTACCTGGGGCAGAGAAGGGCTTGGTTATATGGGCAGGTGGCCCTGTTTTATGTTAAGCCTAGGGAAGCCTTGAGTGCCTGCCATAGGGCAGGTGTGCATTATTAAGTAGTCCTAGTAGTTTAGCCTGGAGTCCTGCAAGGGCAGGCAAGGCTTACTTAGAGGGCCAGCAGCCCAGCAGGGGCTGAGAGGAGGGCCCAGCTGGGGATGCAAAGACCTGGGGATCCACAAACCCCAGGCCCAGGAAGGGCTGGGAGTGTGAGCAGAGGGTCCAGGGACAACTAGGGCTGAGAGACAGTGAGACCCAAGAAGGTCCAAAGGCAGGATAAGTACATGATTGTGGGACCTGGAGGCTCAGGAGCCAGGGACTGGCAGATGGTTGGACCAGAGGGTCCAGGGACAGGGCAAGGGCCAGACGAGAGTCCATGACGCTGAGTAGGTCTGTGCGTGAGACCGGGGTCCAGAAGGCCAGAGAAAGGGGCCAAGTGTGTGAACTGAACATCAGAGTGATAACACCTGTGAGGCTTGGGGTGTAGTGT
>NW_005842533.1:892946-911141 GCF_000455745.1 Alligator sinensis
AGGGAGCCGTGCAACCCGTCCTTAAGGCTATAGGTGTCCTACGGGGCATAGTCAGGCCGAGAGGGACCCATCAGTCCTGAGGGCTGGATTGAGACTAGCGGGGGTCCAGGAGATACTCGGTGGGGAATTGTTAGGATGAAGGCTCACGCTAAGGCCTGTGGGCAGCCTCCCTTAATCAACCTTTAAGAAGAAGAACAAGGTGCAGCGAGCGAGCAATTGAGGGGGAGCAACTTTAGGGTGCGAGCCCGGCAGAAACGGCAAGGTCACCAGGGCGTGTCACGGCCGCCCTTTGGCCATGAGACTGCCACAGAGGGCATCTGCTACACGTTGTTCACCTGGGGGAAGGAGGACAACGTGAGAGCATTGTGAAAATGGTGAGTCCCCTCGCCACCCTGCTGTATATGGGCCGAGTCAGCGGGGTGGCTGCGAGGCAGATACCGAGCTGACCAAACAACGGGCACAGGCCGTAGAGACGGGGGCCGCCCCGAGGTGGCCGACAGCAAGCCGTGTGCTGTGAAGAGGAAGGGACAGCGCTGTAGCGCACAGACTCCCTCACATCCAGCTTGGAAGTTGTGCCTCGCAGGACAGACAGCCCAAGTAACGACGAGCGATGCTGTCCAAGTCCCGAGGGCTCCATTCTCCCAGGTTTGGGGAGAAGATGGCCTCCTTTCCCCCCCCCCGGCGCACTGTCCCAGCAGTGTCTTCAGACCCACTCCCAACAGCTCAGTACTCAACACAGCCGTGCAAGAGCCTGGGTTCAGCTCGCGGCACCGTCGTGGGCTGTGAAGCAGCGCCATGCTCCAGCCAAGAGCTGACCTGTCCTGTGGCGTCTCCGACTCAGAGCCAGCACCTGCTTTTCACTGCTGTAACTGCAGTGATGCAGGGCAGCCTTTTTAAAAGCAGAGCAGAGCTTATTAGCAAAGAAGCTGATGGTAGGGTCTGGAGGCTACTGCGGCCAAGCCCAACCCACCTCCAGTCTCCTGCTCCCTCCTCCATGGATTTGCACAAGTCCTTTCTCTTGGTTCAGGGGTTTTGGGGTCTCCAAAGGGTGCTCTGGATGCTCTGCCTCCCCGCTGAGGAATTTGCACTCTCTGCTCCTTGTTGGGAAGCTGAGACCTTGCTGTTCCCAGCCCTAGTCAAGCCACTGTCCTTCAAGTGTTTCCACCTGAATAGGCAGCTGTTGCCTCTTGAAGAAGGCTGCATTCAGACGTGCAGTGCTTAATGGTGCATTCACACCCAGCCAGACAGGCTAATAGGGCTAAAAGCAATATGCCAATTCCCCTGGACCTGGGGCAGAAGTTAACCCTTCCCACTCAGCGAGTAGCAGCACTATTACTCGTAAAAATATCACAAAGCTTCTCATAGAAACCCGCTTCAGGCCATATCTGGGGAATGGGGGCAAGATGTGAACCACAACCCCCCACCAAATGCTTTTTACACAGAGACCTTCCCTTCCCCAGCAGACAGAAGTGATCCATGGTGAGGACTGGTCCTCTGCCTGGCTCAGCCCAACCTGTTGCAAAACACCTCCTACCCCTAAGAAGAGACTCATGCCAACATCCCCCTCACCTCTGACAAAGCAAAGCATCAAAACTCAATGCTGGATGCACCAGCACCTTCCTCTTTACAAGCACCCTCAGGACTCGCACAGCATCGCCAGCGCTTACTGGGGCTGTATTCCTCCAGGGAGGCAGAGTTAGCAAGAGTCCCTCCAAGAGAGCCCTAAGCACAGGGAGAGATGCAAGAGAGGAGCAGGTCAGAGCCCTACAACCATGCAGAGGGGCTCAGGGTCCCAGTCTGCTCCCACTGGCACTGCCACGTTTATTCCCTGGATCACACGCCCTGTTCATGTTTAGCCAGATGACGAGCTGCTCCCTACATCGCTCAGCCCGGCAGCCTGATGCAAGGAGGGGGTGAGCCAGCCTTTGCACCCAGAGGCACCTGCCCTTGGTTTACGGGCTCATTGAACCGGCTTGCGCGGAAACAACTGCAGCTTCTAGCACTGGAGCTCGGTGGGGCTGGTCAAGGGAGAGCTCAGTACCCCAAAGCAGGGCTCAGCTTGGAGGTCTCAGGAGGGTAACATGCCACCTTGGTGCTTCAAGCTGGGCTCTGCTCCTTAGGCAACAGGGAAACAATCCTGAACTTTTACAGAGGAAAATGAAATTCTTCTTAGATCTCTTTTATGGTTTTGGTCCCACCTGCATGCTCATTTCTGCAAAGCACAGAAGAGAGATGAGGGTCCTCCTTGGAGAAGTTTGCAATCTGAATTCAAGATGCCCCAGAGATGTACACTGTATAATGCTCACAGCCTCCTCACAACCGTGTGACCCTGAGGGGGGCGGGGGTGATGGGTGTTATGAGAGCTGCTCTGGCAGAAGCTGCCCCACTCTGGACTCATGCCGGACGCTGGTCTCAGTCGACCCAAGGGGTCAATGGGTACATGGTCATTCTGGCTGGGGACTCAAAGGCAGACAGTTGCGATGCAGCCACATGACTCCCTCGTGTGTCCTTAGCAAAGAAACTGGCGTCTTCGTCACACTAATCCTACGGGCCAGTCTTCCTTGACAACATTTTCGTGGAGGTGGTTTGACCATGCAACCGAGGTCAATTTTGAGCCAGGATCTGAACAAGAAGGTGGATCCGGAGGGCATTTAAAGAAAGGATCTAGTCCATTTGTCAGCAGTTGCAGGTGGCCATTTTGCAGAAGTCGAAATGCCTCAAGGAAACTCTTTAAAGCAAATCAAACTATAAAAGTTCTTGGTGCTGCACTCAGCTGGTGAAAACACCCGGGACGTAGGAAGTCCCCAAATCACTGCAAGGTCTTGGATGCGGGGGGGGGGGGGGGGGGGGAACAGGGGATAAGAACAGCCGCCGGGAGCCTGGGCACTCACTCGAGACATGGGAGACCTGGGTTGAAAGTCTCTGCTTTGAATCAAAAAGGAGCAAGACCGTCTCCTGCCCCCCAGGCCAGTGCCCTGAGCAGTCCCCAGGCTACGGAGGATGGTGGCAGAGACACATTTCTCATGCAAGGTTGCAACCACTCTTAGTTTTGTTCCTATACAGAGTGAAAATAACACTGCACATCTTCAAGGCTTCGATGATTCAGTTTGGCAGCCGGTCCCAGCCCCGGGGTTTGTACCCCAGTGCACATTGCAGGGCCGTGCACGGAGGAATCCAGCCTCTCTCACGCCCTCGCCCCCTGTTCAGCCAGGCACCCGGCTGCACCCCAAACCTACTGCACACTAGGACTGCGTGCAGGCTTCTCCCCACAGCTAGCCGGGTGCACACCGAGATGGAGCGCGCGCCCAGGCCCACTCAGCCCAGTGGTCTCCTTTGACAGCGGCTGATCCACGTGGAGAGGCTGAAGAGCCTCAGTCTCCAAGCTGGGCTTTATAGCTCAGACACAAAATGCTTGTGCCTTGACAGCAGGCGATTCCAGGTTTGACACCAGATCCCAACCATCATTCACAGGGGTCGTGTCCTAGCACAGGGGTGGGCAATTATTGGGGCTGGAGGGCCACTTAAGGGGTTTTAGTGAGCTGCTGCAGGTTGGGAGGAGGGCAGTTTCATAGACATTACATAGATTTCATAGACATCAGGGCTGGAAGAGACCTCGGAAGATCCCCAGGGGCAGGAAGTCAGCAGGGGTCAAAGGATCCCAGCAACATAAACGTCCAAATGCCTCTTAAAGGAGTCCAGAGGAGGTGCTTGCACCACTTCTGGGGGAGTCTGTTCCAGGCCTTGGGGGCTTGGACAGTAAAGAAGTTTTTCCTTATGTCCAACCTGAAATGGTCTTGGAGGAGTTTGTGACCTAGGGAAATTCTTTTGCTAGCTGCAACATCACATTGCAGGCTCATGTTCATCTTGTGATCAATCCTGACCCCCAAGTCCCTTTCATCTGTAGTGCTAACCAGCGTAGCACTGCCGAGCCTATAAGGATGCTGCAGGTTTTTCTTCCCAAGGTGGAGTACCTTGCATTTTTCAGTGTTGAACGCCATCAGGTTTTTGTCCGCCCATTTTTAGAGCATGTCCAGGTCAGCCTGGATCACCATCCTGTCCTCAGGTGTGGATGCTTTACCCCTAAGTTTGGTGTTGTCGGGGAACTTGGCCAGTTCACTTCTGACTCCAATGTCCACATCATTAATGAAGATGTTGAACAGTACAGGTCCAAGGACAGAGCCTTGGGGGACCCCACTGGTCCCCACACACCACGACGATTGACTTCCATCAACTACCATTCTCTGGGTCTGACCTCGGAGCCAATTCCCCAGCCAGCAGACTGTGATGTAGCTGAGGCCGCAGGTGGCCAATTTTTCCATGCCATGATCATGGGATACCCAATCAAAAGCTTTTTAAAAATCTAGATATATGACAATCTCTTCTCCCTTGTCCAGGTGATAGGTCACCTGGCCGTAGGAGGAGATGAGATTGGTCAGGCAAGACCTACCCGCAACAAACCCGTGCTGGCTGTCCCTCACGATGTTGCCTTCAGCCAGTTTGTCAAGAACGGTCTTTTTGATCGTGTCCAGCCCTGGGCCCATCTGCTCTGCACCCGCTGCTGTGGGCGCTGGACGCAGCGGACAAGTGGAGTCTCCCTGGAGAGCAGCCCGGGTAGCGGGGCCGGGTCTGGCAGCAGCAGCCAGGCAGAGTGAGCCACCCTCATGGGAAGCCGAGTCCAGATGTTGCACCATCCCCACCCCGCTGACTGCCTGGGGGCAGCAGGCCTGGCCACATGTGCCGTGGCCCGAGCTATCCCGTGGCTGGGCCAAGTGAGGCCAAGGGCCCTGCTGCAGGCTGGATAAAATCCCTTGGCGAGTTGGACATGGCCCACGGGCCATATTTTGCCCAACCCTGCTCCAACAGTGGTGCAGGTGGACCGCTATGACGGCAATCAAAGCACTGACCTCCCTAGCACAGGCACGGCCTGGGAAGCACGTGAGCGTGGTCCCGAAAGATGGACAAATAGGAGGAGGGATGAAGTCAGTCCCAGGGCGCACCGCAGGGCCTCGTTTACAAGCGACTGCGGAGGCAGGAGGAGCAGCGGGGCTCTCCGGAGGCAGCAGGAGAGGGGAAATCATTCACTGAAGGGAGTTACTTGGGAACCCACCGAGAGGTGACACCCACCCCCACCGTGCTGTTTCATCGCTGCCCTGCATACAGACAGAGAGCGATCCCCTCACCTCAACAGGCCTGCACGAGACAGGCAGTGGGCACCGATCTGCACCTGCCTCTTCGCCCTCCAACTCCCCAAGCTCCCCCATTTGCAACCATCAGCTCAAATGCACCAGCGGCCACAAGCACATTGCAGCCTTCTCGCCCAGCCGTGCACTGGGCAGGCGTGCAGTGCACAGACATCAGCATGGCAGACAGTGCCCGAGGCATGCCACTGCGCCCGCTCTGAGCCAGGGGCAATCACAAGAAAGGTCCCAGAAACCCCTGGGCAGTGGATCTCTGCTAACTCACCGAGAGGGGATTAACAGCCCACAGTGCCAGATTCACTACCAGTCCGCAGTGCTAGTCTGTATTAGGGCGAGCAGGGATAAATCACAGAAAATGAGGGTTGGGAGGGAGCTCAGGAGGTCGCATCCTGTCCAACCCCTGCTCCAAGCAGGACCAGCCCCAACTACATCAATCCAGCCAGGGCTTTGTCTACCTGGGTCTTCAAAACCGCCAAGGATGGAGAGTCCACCACCTGTCCAGGTGGCCTGTTCCAGTGCTTCACCACTCTCCTACTGAGAAGGTTTTTCCTAATGTCCAACCCAAACCTCCCTTGCTGCAGCTTGAGCCCATTGCTCCTTGTCCCCCACTGAGAACAGTCCAGCTCCATCCTCTTTGCAACCCCCTGCAGGTACCTGAAGGCTGCTATTCAATCCCCCTCGGTCTTCTCTTCTGCAGACTAAATCAGCCCAGTTCCTGCAGCCTCTCCTCACCAGCCCTGTGCCCCAGCCCCTGAACCATTTTCATGACCCTCCGCTGGACTCTCTCCAATGTGTCCACATCCTTTCTGCAGTGGACAAAGGGAGTCGTAAGGGAATTCCAGCCTCGTTGGACCACAGCAAAGCTACGGCTGGGATAAGAGGCGGCATTTATACATACGCAGACTGCCAAGCAAGCCCGTGCAGGCCAGCTGCCCTGTTCCCACACAGCTCTGGATGGCTGCACCCAGGCCTCACTTTCATGCTATAGTACAATATATGGTAAAAAATGGCTAATCATGCACTACAGCACCAACACCAACCAGGCAAAGGGCTTCGGCCGGCCCCTACCACCTGGGTTGCAGTGCTAGCTGTGCACTTGGCTTCCCCTCCCCTCCCCTCCACCTGCCCCCTCAGCTGAGAAGATGCCACCTTCATCCAAAGCCACATATGGGACTCAAACGTGGCTGCAGAAAGACCGAGGAAGGTGAATGGCACCTCTGGCTAAAGACAAGTTAGCAGCTATCCAACACATGGTCCCAGGGACCGGTCCTGGTCCAGGCTGGTGCCCACTGCCCCCAGTAGGGCAGGTCATGCAAGCATGGAGCAAGGTCAAGCTGGTCCAGGGAAATGCTTGGATTTCATAGCAGCTGCTGAGGAGCCTTTCATAGTCACCCTCCTCCTACTTGCCGCATCCTCCTGGAAGATCAGCAGGGGCGCTGGGCATCCAGGGGCCTAACCCCCTGCAGCAAGCTGCTCCTAAACCATCCCTGCCCGATGCTCTCCAGGGATGCATCCCCAGGGATGAAGGCTGCTCAGTGTCCCCAGGCTGCCTCCCAGCTCCAAGAGGACGGAAGTTTTTCCAAGAGATCTCACCTAAGTCAACCTGGCTGCAATTTCAAGCTGCACCATTGCACCCCGCCCTATGCAGGATACACCCGTCTCCCTCCCTTTTCTTCAGGGTACCAATCCAAACACGTCCCGGGGGAGACCAGAAGAAATAGGACCCCGATTCCTTTGGGAGGTGACTGCAGTATCACTATGTCTCCGACAAGGCACAGATCCCCCAGACTGCAAACCCTCTCCTGCTCCCACCCACGTAGAGAAAATATTTGCCTTCAAGCAAAACGAGCCAAATTATGAGCTGTCTGAAGTCAGCAGAAGGCAGCGTAGAAAAGCACCTTACAGACTAACCAAAAAAAATCAGAAATGCATAAGCTTTCATGAGCAAAAAGCCTACTTCCCCAGGCAGCCTGAGTGCACAGAGGAGAATTTGTAACACTAGAGAGTCCAGGAGAAAAAAAAAAAAATACAGATACAAGGAAACTAGGCTGGCAGGAGGTTGGAGGTGGCAGGGAGAACACAAATAGGCACGTCAGGGCTTCTCAAGAGGAAGCCAGAGAGATTTCGGCAGTATAATAGCACTCAGAAGAGGACAAGATGTGTGTGGGGAAAGGCAGGGGGTCGGGAGAGAGCGATTTAGTCACAGCCTTGACACAGCAGGAAAAAGAGGAACATTGTGATATGCATATGAGTGCCTGGGAAATGCAGAGTCTCCAGCTTTTATTTTAAAAGGAAACCAATTAAAATAAAATTGAAGAGTTTCAGCATCTTCCCTTCCGGCAGTCAGAATCCACAACCCCATGCAGCATCCTGGGGAAGTCGGACTTGCTTTGCTACGCATTTTCGGCTGTGCTTCGAGCCAGACTAGGCTAGTCAGGGTCTGCAAGAGCAGCCAACCTGGACTCACCAAGAGCAAGTCGTGCCTGGCCAACCTGATTTCCTTCTATGATACAGTGACAGGCTCCATGGATGGGGTCAAGGTAGCAGATGGGAGGCACGCCGTTTTGTCACTCTCATTAACAAGCTAAGGAAACACAGTCGTTTTAGTAGGACCTGTAAGGTCCCGCAAGGTAGATACATAACTGGTTGAACCATTACACTCAATGAGCAGTCCTCAGTGGCTCACATCCAGCTTTGGGGAGGTAAAGAGTGCGGTTTTCCAGGGGCCTGGCATTGTTCAACATCTTCATTAATGGTTTGGATGCAGTGCGTGCTTCACAAATCTGCGGGTGGCACCAAGCCGGGTGGAGTTTCAGATGCTCTGGAGGGCAGGAAATGACAAGGACAGACTAGAGGAATGGTCCAAAAAAATTCAGATGAAATTCAACAAGGACAACTGCCAAATCCTGCATTTGGGATGGAATAATCGCATGCATAAATACAAACGAGGAAATGACTGGCTTCACTTCGGTGCTGCAGAGAAGGACCTGGGGGCTACAGCGGACCGAGGACCCGGCATATCCCTAGGTTGTATTAGCAGGAAAGTGGCTTGCAAATCCAAGGAAGAGATTCCTCCCATCTACTCAGCACTGGTGAGGCCTCACCTGGAGTCCACGCGGTTTTGGGTCCCACACCGGAGAGATGTGGACAGACGGAAAGAGTCCAGTAGAAAGCTACAAGAATTAGAGGCCTGGGCGCCGTGACGTAGGAGGACAGGGTGGGCCAGGACTAGGAGCTACGGCCTCAAGCTGCAACGGGGGAAATTTAGGTTGGCGACTGGAAGGTCTTTGACTCCGAGGGTGGCCAGGCATTGGAGCAGGCAAGGGGTGGGATCGCCACGTTTGGCAATTTTCAAGGGCAGGTTGCACAGACCCTTGGCCGGGATGATCCTGCCTTGACGGGAGGCTCGTTGAAGACGAGGTCCCTTCCAGCTCTACGAGCCTATGATCTATGGGCAGCAGCAAATTAGTCCCTTGCAGTTGGGCGCAAGTTCAGATGTTCATGTGCAGTTCGCCTTCCCCACTTTTAATTTTTTTCCACAAAAGCGTATCTACTCCTAGAAGAAGTCTGTCCCTATGGAGAATCAGCCCGTGGACTGGAGGCCACTGAAACTCCACTGCTCCGCAGGGATTTAAGGAGGGAACAGGTGTCAGGTGCTGATCTGCAGCTTGGAGGAGTGAAAGTCAACTCATCTGGCTGGGGGGGTGGAGAGGGAAGGAACTTTATACCTTTAAATCCTCTAGGAGAAATGCTCCCACCAGCTGCTCTCTGGCCAAAGACAGCTCTGCTTTCTAAACCATTTTTTTAGGGGTCTGGGGGCTTGGGAACTATTTAAAGCCGACTGACAGGGTGGGCCGTTGCAGACCCGCTCCTCTCCGTCTGCGGTAAAATCCATCTCATAAATATTGTTGGATCCGGCCCAAACCGACTCTCCCTCCCCTGGGTCAGGGGAGCCATGGCATTGGCAGCTGTTCTGGGACTTGAAACTTAAACACGCCAGCGTCACGGAGAAGCTCGAGGGATGAAGAAGCCGGAAGTCAAGATGCCGGAGAGGCCCGATGATTTTGGACAACCCCCTTCAGATGCCAGTGGCATTTGGCTTTGCAAAGAGCGGGTCCCAGGCACTTTCGGAGAGTCGGGTCCCTTCAAGGCCCTCCCAAGGACCAGAGGAGCTTCAAAAGCATTTGGCCAAATGGTGACCACAGCCAGCTGCGATTTCACCCCCTTCCCTCACCGAGGGTCTTCGTAGGAGGCTCAAGGGAACAGAGAAGCCAAAAACCCCTCAATCCCAACCCCCCTCCAGCTGGACATCTACTCAATACTGGACATAGCACCGTGCTTGGAAGCAGCATGCTTGCTTTGGCAAGTCTGTCTACACCAGGGGTGTCAAACATGGCCTGCGGGGCAGATCCAGCCTATGGAGCCATGCCATCCAACCCGCAGGGCTCCTAGAGGGACACAAACCAGGGTTTGGGGCCTTGTTGAAGACGCATGTCAGTGGCAGGGAGCAAACAATGGTTGTGACGACTCCAACGTTTCCCAGCGCTGCTCAGCCCACCACTGGAGGTGCTTCTGGGGCTAGCCGGGAAGGAGCCCCCTTCTCCCCCAAGTCCAAATCCGGCTGGGGGCCAAACCAGTGCGACGCCCCGATCTAGAGGATAACACCTTCAGGGCACGGATGGCACTTTTCAAGCTCTTCGCATAGTGCCCAGCACTTAGTGAAGCCAACACAATGCAAAAATATAACCCAGGAGCTGGAAATACAGCAGAAAATGGCCAGGCATTAGAGAGCAATAAGGCATTTGGGAGGGGAGAGGTGCGTTACACAAAACAAAGCCACGGATGGGGGAGAGAGCGATGTCCACACCAGCCCACAGCCTCCGGATCGGGGAGCTCATTCCCAGCCTCCCCCATCCTGATGCACAAACATGACAGTCCGAAGCCTGCCGAGGTGGGAAGATTGGAGGGGCTGTCAAGGCAGGCCTCCGTGTGCATCTGGGTTAGTCCCTCCAAGCTCCTAACAACCCACCGCAGGAGCTCAGCTTCTTACCGAGTGCACAGCCCCTTTGCAGAAGGGCCTCCGTGTCAGCGTGGCATGGATGAGAGCAGCTGGGCACTTGGGCACGGAGCTACAGGCAACCCCTAGCACATGGAAAGACCCGGGCAGGCTCTGCCCTGCAGCCACTTCCCTCTCCTGCATCTCGAAATACATCCCCTCTGGCTGCTTCCTGCCAAGGGCTTAGGGGAAACCCCTTCTCCGAGGCACACGATTGCCCCCCCTTGCTATGCAGACCAGGAGCCTTGTGTAGGCCCATGCTCCATGCTGCCAGGATCAGGCCCTGGCTGCACAGTGCAGTTTTGCAGAGCTCACTTTCCCGGGAGCGGATCTCGTTACCCAGCTGGCAGAGAAGCAGCTGCACCTGCAGGGCTCCTCGGGAGAGTCCTCCAAGGGCCCCAGGGGAGGGCAACGCCTCTGCGCTGAGCTCATTACCAAGTTCAGCTGGGAACCCTGCTTAGCAGCTATAAAGGGCCATAATCAGTGCCCTGAGACTGGGGCACACCCCTGTTCTCCAGAGACTACAATTCAGTTAGCTGCACAAGCAAGCTGGGATTCACCGGCTCAGTGATTGCTCCACTCCCCCTGCCGGGAACAGAGAAATCATCACACGCCACAGCCCTACTACACCAGCCTCCTTTAGCCCCTGGCCAGCATGGCCTTGCCTCTCCCAGTAAATGAATGCCACATCCACTGGCATGACCTCTGAACCTGCCTGGGATTTAACCCTTTAATTCTTGTCTGCGGTGTCTGATGTGGAGCAGGGAAGGGCAGCCCTTGGAGCCATACCCTCTCCGCTGTTCTGCTCATCTGGGAAGGAGGTAATAATAATCAAGCCTTCGACTCCACAGATCAGACCGGCTGCAACAGAAAGTGCCCAACAGGTAACGAGATAACGCATCCAGCAGTAATTACTGTGCACACGGGCAGCTCAGCATGACCTGGCACACGGAGCTCGGCCGGGCACCAAGAGCCAGACAGGTCTTGGCTTGGATGTGCCAACGGCATTTCTCATGGGAGGGCAGGGGAGGTAGAAGTTAGGTAGGAGCTTTTTCTCCTCTATACTCTCCTTTGCAGCATCTCCCACACGGAAAAAAGTGCACGCACATGCTCACATGCTCTGAATTTGGCTAGGGTTCCCGAGCCAGTTTCCTGGCAGGAGCCAGGAGCAGACCAGGCAAACTCCAGAGACTCGGAAGGGAGGCGAGATGGTCAGGCAGACTCACCACAGCAAATGGGACACTCTAGGCTGCTGCATGCCCCAAATCTGTCTGTAGCTTCGCTGGGGGCAGACGGAGAACTTGAACATCGTAGCTGGGGCTCACATTCACCACTGAATCATTGGTTGGAGGATACTTCCAAAAGTTATCTAGTCTTACCCGGAATTGCAGAACTAGGATGGGCCGAACTCAGGACTGCTCACGCCCTAAGTGAGAATCCTGCCCCTCAGCTACAAACTTGCTGAGGGTGCACTGCATCCCCACATCAGTGACTGGGAGGATGTGATGGGGTACACCCTCAGCAAGTCTGCAGATGACACCAAGCTGGGGGGAGCAGCAGATATGCTGGAGGGTAGGGCTAGGATTTAGAGTGACCTAAACAAATTGGAAGATTGGACCAAAAGCAATGATGTGAGGTTCAACAAGGACAAGTGCAAAGTCCTGCACTTAGGACGGAGCAATCCCACGCACTGGTGCAGACTGGGGCCGACTGGCTGGGCAGCAGCTCTGCAGACAAGGACCTGGGGTGACAGGGGACAAAAAGCCAAACAGGAGCCAGCAGTGTGCCTTTGGTGCCAAGAAGACTACCGGCATCCTGGGCTGTACAGGTAGAAGCGTTGCCAGCAGGTCAAGGGCAGCGATTCTTCCCCTCTATTCAGCACTGGGGAAGCCACATCTGGAGTCCTGTGTCCAGTTTTGGGCCCCCACTGCAGAAAGGATGTGGACAAACTGGAGAGAGTCCAGTGGAGAGCAACAAAAATGGTTTGGGAGCTGCAGGATGTGACCCATGAGGAAAGACTGAGGGAACTGGACTGATTTAGTCTGGAGAAGAGGAGACTGAGGAGGGATTTAATAGCAGCCTTCAAGGGCAGATCCAAAGAGGACGGAGCTGGACTGTTCTCAGTGGGGACAGATTGCAGAACAAGGAGCAATGGGCTCAAGTTGCAGTAAGAGAAGCTGAGGTTAGATATGAGGAAAAAAAACTCACAAAGAGGGTAGTAAAGCACTGGAACAGAGAAGCTGTGGGATCTCCATCCTTGGAGGTTGTTAAGATGCAACTAGACCAGAGCCTCAGCTGGGATGATGTAGCTGGGGCTGGTTCTCCTTTGAGCAGGGGGTCGGACTAGATGTGACCTCCTGAGGTCCCTTCCAGCCCTCATTGTCCGTGATTCTGTGACCGGTAGGAACCAATTTTTGGCAGGTGTACTAAGCGTCCGCCCCCTGAGTGCCACTCCAACCCCCCCTTCCCCAACTTGATTTGCTGCTTTGCCGTCTGCTTCCTGCCCTTCTGCCACGTGCTGCCCGACCCTCTCCCTGATCTGGTGCATGCCACACGCAGTCGCTGCACATGCCCCTCATGCCATGCATGCTGCAAGTTGGCCAACTCTAAGCCAATAAACTAGCTAAGGAGGAACTCCTGCCAGCTGATGGGTGGGAAAGGGAGCAGGTTAGGAGGGGAGTGCCTCTCAGCCCAGGCATGTTTCATGGAGGACTCGTTCCCTTTGGGAGGAGAAGCAGCATGGGCTCCGTGCTACCCCTGCACCGCTGGATGGCCACCAGCCTTCCCAAAGAGGGGCTAGATTGAAATGAGTAGAGCTATCTAGGCAGAGCCAGCACCAAACCCGGGCTCAGCCAGGAATGGCAGTGACAGCAAGATCAGGCCATGGAGAAGCATCAGGGAGAGGGGACCAAAGGGGCCCAACGTGGGCTGAGAAATAAACACAGCAAAGGCACCTGCCTTCGATCCAGAGACAGGAGCCTGCCTGCGCCTGCGCCTGCCCCCTCCTCCTGGTTGTACCAGCAGTGCATCCTCAAGGTGATGGCCCACAGCAGCCAGCGCACATACCTCTCTCCAATAACCCAGCTCCAAGACAATACTTGCATCCAACAGAGCCCCTCTGTAGCAGAAGGGCACCATGATCTGGGCAGGGGCTGGTTACTCACCTCCTCTCCCCCATTTTGCAGGCAGGGAAAGCAAGGCAGTGAGCAGGGAAAGGATTTAGGGGGCTTCATCCCTGCTTAAAAGTTTTGCTAGATGGAAGCATGGAAAAAGCCACGGCATGAACTGGCAGAGATTGGAAAGATTATCAAAGAGGCCATCCTTAACAGACTCGCTGACGGCAATATCCTGAGGGATAGCCAGCACGGGTTTGTTGCGGGTAGGTCTTGCTTGACTAATGTCATTTCCTTTTACAACCAGGTGACCTATTACCTGGATAAGGGGGAAGAGATTGATGTTGTATATCTTGACTTCAAAAAAGCCTTCGATCTCGTATCCCATGATCACCTCTTGGCTAAACTAGCTAACTGTGGCCTTGACCACACCACGATCCGCTGACTGGGGAATTGGCTCCGCGGCAGGACCCAGAGTGTGGTGGTCGATGGGAGCCAACCGTCGTGGTGTGTGGGGACCAGCGGAGTCCCCCAAGGCTCTGTCCTTGGACCTGTATTGTTTAACATCTTCATTAATGATGTGGACACTGGAGTCAGAAGCGGACTGGCCAAGTTTGCTGATGACACCAAACTCTGGGGTAAAGCATCCACAGCTGAAGACAGGGGGGCGATCCAGGCTGACCTGGACAGGCTCAGCAAATGGGCGGATGAGAATCTGATGCTATTTAACACTGAAAAACGCAATGTTCTCCACCTCGGGAGGAAAAACCTGCAGCATCCTTATAGGCTCGGCAGTGCTATGCTGGCTAGCACTATGGATGAAAGGGACTTGGGGGTCATCATTGACCACAAGATGAACACGAGCCTTCAGTGTGATGCTGTGGCTAGTAAAGCGAGCAAAACGCTGGCTTGCATCCATAGATGCTTCTCAAGCAAATCCCGGGACGTCATTCTCCCGTTGTACTTGGCCTTAGTGAGGCCGCAGCTGGAGTACTGCGTCCAGTTTTGGGCTCCACAATTCAAAAAGGACGTGGAGAAGTTTGAGAGAGTCCAGAGAAGAGCCATGCGCATGATCAGAGGTTAAGAAAACAGACCATATGATGAGAGGCTGAGAGCCATGGGACTCTTCAGCCTGCAAAAGCGCAGGCTCAGGGGTGATCTGATGGCCACGTATGAGTTTATCAGGGGTAACCACCAGGATCTGGGGGAACGTTTGATCACCAGAGCACCCCAGGGATGACGAGGTTGAATGGTCATAAACTCCAACAAGACTATTTCAGGCTGGACATAAGGAAGAACTTCTTTACTGTCCAAGCCCCCAAGCTCTGGAATAGCCTGCCAGTGGAGGTGGTTCAAGCACCCACTTTGAACACCTTCAAGACGCATTTGGATGCTCATCTTACTGGGATCCTATGACCCCTGCTGACTTCCTGCCCCTGGGGCAAGGGGCTGGACTCAATGATCCTCCAGGGTCCCTTCCAGCCCAAATGTCTATGAAATCTATGAGAGCTGTGCTGGCCACAGCCGTGTCTAGATGCCTAGCCCATTGCCAAAGCAGCTTGGTGTGTTTGGGGGTCACTGGTACAAGCTTAGCTAGCCTTTTCACTACAGTCAGTGAAAGAGGATTGCCACAAACCCTCCCTGGGGCAGAGGAGGGGCAGGATCAAAGCGGCGGAGCCCCATGATAGCTCCCTCCACCTCCTGCCTTACAAGCCCCCCAAGCTCCAACTGCTAGATAATGACCTAAAGAGCACAGGGCCCAGGAATGGGGTCCTGGGAGGTCCCAAGCAGAGGGGAGCAGTCCAAGCGGGGCAGGAGGGAATGCAAAGAGGTGAAGCACCCAATTCTTTTGGGTGGTGTGGATCCCTTCCACCAGGGTCAGTCACAGAAGGGGCCAGTACAGGCCAGACCAGACCACAGCAAGGACTACAGCTCTGCAGAGGGCTCGAGGAGACCCCAGTGCGGCTCCCTGGACGCTCTGGGCAAGGAGTCCCTGCATGCCAGGCGGACAACGAGGCCACGGTTCCCATCCCCATCTTTGGTCCTGTTCTACACAGGTTCAATTTCACTGTCACAATGAGAGACACCACGTTCAATCACACGCAGACCAACCACTGCAACCGCCGCGTTTTGGGCTGCTTCTTCTCAGCATTTTACTGGGATGAACAACCCTAATGAGGTCCCTTTTGGAGGGGTAGGGACAGCAGCTAACTCCAGGGGGCAGGGAAAAACCAGTTTACTCCAGTTCTCCCAGTTACCAGCAATTGCTTTGGTAGAGGAGGGGAGAGGGGGGTCTCAGCCTGATTTCCAGTGAGCAGAGGCCCACCCCAGAGCCACTTTCTGACCAGCGCTGTCAGTGGAGACGAGGGTTCCCCAGCACCTCTCCCTCGTCAGGGGGTGAGAGGACCCAGGCGGATGGCAGCAAGCCTCCCCGTTCTCATACTGGCAGCAGGCAGAGTCACCTGCATCCCGGCACACCTGCATCTGCATGCGCTGTGAGAGCTCTGTGCAGAGCCGCCCGCAGAGACGGGAACCTCTCTGCTTCTCCAGAGCTTTGCTGCTTCCAGCCACAACTTAATCACAGCTGCTCTTTTCCCTTCGGCAAGCTGAGACTCTGGCGAGCTGTGCTAAGAATAACTCAAGAGAAGCCCTCCCCGTGCCCAGGCACACGCTGGGCAGAGAGAGGAGAGTCACAAGTTCGCTGGGAGTTTGGAGGGGTGGGGAGGGGGCGGCGCAGACACAGGGGGACCATTTGGCAGTCAGGCCAGGTAGGAAGAGCTGCCTGCCTGCTGCCCCTAGATGCCTCCTGGGACATTGTGCTGTCCGGTCACCTAGCGAAACCACTCCACGGTGAAGCAGCACCGACGCCAGTGAGCTCGTCTACAAAGAGCCTAAAACAGCGATTCTCAACCAGGGGGGTGGGCCACCCCGCGGTGCCTTGAGATCCTTTCAGGGGTGCCCTGCAATGCTAGCACTGTTAGGCATGCAAACACGATTCACAGGACAGACCCCAAGGTTTCCTGTAGGAATCCAGAGTGTCAAAAGCACCCTGAGCTCTTTGAGTCAGAAAAATTGCTCTATTATTGCTCTGTAGTCAGGAATCATGTGAAAACTAAGTTTTCCAAGGGGTAACTTGAGTCTAGCCATGGGTGTTTGACTCTAAAAAGGCTGAGAAGCCTAGAAGGACAGGCCGAAGCATTAAGCTCCCCTGGCACGATGGACTGCCCGCCCAGCCCCATGACCGTGCCTGTGGGGTGGGTCTCAGGGAGGCCGTTGGCCACCTCCACCACCACAGATCACAGCCTCACTCCCAGCAAAGAGTCAGCCCCACGTTAAACAGGCACCCAAGATGGGGACCCAGTTCGGTTAAGAGGAAGGAGCGGGCTCGAGCGTCACGCTGGTTTGGACGACCACTTCTTCCTTCCACAATAACGGGTCTCTGTCTCTCCTGCCAGCCTCAAAAACAAGAGGAAGCTGCCTGTGCGCAAGGGGAACGGGGACACACAGTGCAGACAGAGCGGCCTTGTCACTGCAAGAAGGGGATGATAGTAGGGGAGAAAACCTGCAATTTTTTCCTGTAATCTAAGCTGTCCTGGGTAAACACGCACAGCATGATCGCCAACACGGAAAGGGACTCCTAAGCAGCTGTCCTTGAACAGGAACAGGTCTGGGGTGGGAAGGAGAGGGTTTTTCTTAATTTATTTTTAACTCTAAAGACATCCACAGCTCAGTCAAATGCAGCAGGTCATTGCTGACTGCCCACCCCCACCTGCAGTCTCAAGGGATGCAGCACGGCTTAGATAACCCACGAAAAAGAGGTGCCGAGGCTCATTCACCCACAAAGGACATCCTCTACCCTTAACACCGACGCTTCCTTCATGAGGTTCACACAAGTCCTTCCAGCTACTAAATGCAACAGCCATTTCCTTCCTTTCTTTGTGCCTCTCTTTTCACTGGAATCAAAACCCAAGTCTGAACCTCCACAAAGATGCAGCAAACCCCTTAGACAGAGCGCTGTTTGTTGTTCCCGAGTCCCAGCTGCGCTCGCACCATGGCCAGACTGCCGCGTTTGCTACGGCCCCACAGAAGGAGACGGCGGATTGACTAGGGAACGGCCCGAGGGCGTTTGTACGTGACATGAGATTTCCCGTTTACGCGGATGCAACTACATTTGTGATTGCACCATCGGGATTTCCTGCCGCTCTCCCAGTCTTTTCAGCGCGTTAAACTAGCACTGCTGGGACGTGTTTTATGTAGACTCGTATATCGTAGAAAATGAGGGTTGGAAGACACCACGGGAGTCGCATCTAGTCCAACCCCTGCAGGACCAGCCCCAACTACATCGCCCCAGCCAAAGCTGTGTCTACCCAGGTCTTCAACACCTCCAAGGCTGGAGACTGCACCACCTCCCTTCCAGGTGTTAATCGGAGACCCCCCATTGAAGCAAGGCATGGTGCTGCGCCCACAGCACCTCCTGCATGTGTTTTCTCGGTCACTCCGGTGCGTGGCACGAGCCCTGCTGACCCCAGACCCGGCACAGATTAGAAGCAAAGCAAAATCCAAGCTGGGATGGAAGTGCGCGCGTGGCCAACGTGGGGATGCGTGAGCAGGGAGCCGAGCCACCCACCCAGATGCAGGCGAGCGCGGGAAGCAGACGGCACTGGGGGGGGGCAACATCTCCCCAGTGGGGCAGGCCCCCCCCCAGCACCCACCAGCTCCTGGAGGGGGGGAAACAACCCCGCTCCGAGGGGAGCGCGCGGGCAGGCGGCACGCAGAGCGAGCCCGAGCCCCCCGAGGGGCAGGCAGGCACGCGGACGCCCCCCGCCCC